>NW_025781253.1:0-45007 GCF_021130785.1 Homalodisca vitripennis | reverse complement strand
GCTTTAGATGGGTTTTTAAGGTAATTTTGGCTTAAGTAAATATTGCTAGATCTCCTTAAACAAGGCTTGGTATTTTTCAAACTAGGCAAGGGTCTACACTGACCCTGTAAAAGACAGTACCTTTCAAAAGATATAAAAAAAGCCATATTATTTATTTCTAAGAATTGCGGTAATCTATTGGTTACAAAATTACAGGCCAATAAAATATAGTAATTAGCAAACCTGTCAACTATTAGGTAATACAAATTTTTCATATTTAAAATTCAATTTCAAATATTAAACTTTATCTGATCTGGGCATATGTCGAACTTAATCACAGTAATTTTAACACTGATATCAATTTCCAAATATCGCTTAATTTCTTATCAAACGAGTACAGAGGCTTATCTCAAAAATGTGTTTATCAATTATATCTTAATATAGACCGAACTTTTATAAACAATTCATTTTCTCAACCTCTAGGCCTAATTGTTCGTCCACCACCATGGTGAGGTGTAGTGAATAGTTATGTATAAATCATAAACAGAACAGTAAAACAACAAGATGTGTATGTTGTACACTAGGCTATTCAACTTCCCTTTAAAATTTTTCCATTCGTCCTATCCCCAAAACCTATTCCACTCCATTCCCATTAGCAAAAACCCCCAAGTCCCACTGCTCAAAACGAATAAACAAACTTAAAGTATAAAACAGCTTGTTTGACAAAATAATAATCAGCTGACTGTATTGCCTTCCAAAAGTGTAATGTGCTGATACAGACCAGCTGTTTCCGGTAGTGTAAGATGTTTTTTTGTTGATGTGCAAATGGTCGGTTCTTCGTTCTCTATGTTACAAGCTGGGGACTTGCTATAACAGTAGACGCTAAAAAAAGTCATTCTATTCTTTGGATGATTGGTGTAGGTGTCTGGATGTAACCTAATTTTCTATTAATTAGGTTTTTACGTGTGTTCTTTACTCTCTTCTGTGTTTGCAATAATATGATGGATCGTCAATAGATTTAAGTGGTTGGCTAATTAGTTAGGAGAGAATTCATCCTTTAAAACTCTTAATTATATCATCATCATTATTACATAGGACCAATTTATTCAGTATTTTAGTGAGAATTAGATTGTAAAAATGTCTAAATATAGAACAAGTTCATATTTTAGTTTTCCAGTTCTCCTTTTTTAATTTATTGTGAATACATTAATTGATAAAATATTTGAAGGATAATCTGACATGGTAGATCCAAGAAGAAAAGAAAAAAGACTGGTATCCTTAAACACTTTAAATACTAAACGATTTTGGTCAAACTGTTATAGAACAAGCCAAATACTTGTTTTTAAGGGCCAGAGGCTTTAAACTGAAAAACCAGCAATCCCAGAATCTCAAAGTCCATGGTCAAATCAAGAAAAATTCAAAAGTGATAATTGCAGTGATTCAACCACAGGTAATTTATCCATATTAACCAGAAGATCAAAATGAGCTTAATTAATATTTTGTTGATTTTTTTTTTTTTTTCAGTGAGTCACAGATCACTGAATCAAGCAGTGAATGTATATGAGGGTCTAGTGAATCTGTTAGAAGCAAACATACCAAATAATATTCATATATCAGATTGTTGCTAGAGAAAAATTAGAAGAAAGCACTCCTAAAGACTGGCACAGTTTAAATAGTATTACATAGGGAATTGTGAAATGGATAAGTACTATATTCCTTCAAATCTTAGGATAGCTGATGATATAATTACTTACTTTCATCGCCAGTCCTTATCAACAAAACAAGCTTGGATGATGATTTTCTGGAAAATATAAGAGCAGTGAAGATATATGTGAAATTATCCTTAGATACAGAAGAAACTCGGAATGAAGATTTGAAACACATCAAATCTTAAATCTGGTTTTTTTGACCGTGATACTTTTGATAGTTGTCTAAAGTATGGATGGTATTTGGGCTCTATTTCAAAAGAATGAAGCTGAAGAGAAACTAAGTCGGACGCAGCCAGATGGAGTCCTTTTTATTGAGAGATTCATCAGCAGATCAATTTTCATACTAAGTCTTAGTATCAGAAGTTCTGGTGGAAAACGCTTCTCACACTCGAATAGAGTTATAGTTTAGGGCCGAAGGACTTTTTAGTTTTCTATCAACAATCAGAAGCAGAGCTTTGCAAGACGATTGCAGAACTCGATTTGAACATTGCAATGTCATTTTTTCATAAATCTGCTGGTGTATTGCAATTTCCCCGACCAAGATCACCAGGGCATCCATTCATTTCCTGTACGCTTAGTACCAAAAACCCAATATCCCGCTTTGAATCATGTAAGGTTCCCTCTCAGCTATCTATTGTCTTCGGTTTTTTGTCATCGTGAATCATATCAGGTTTAGACAACATTCAAAAAACTTGCCCCTTTCCCAACAGTATATAAATAGGTTATATTAGAAGAAGGACCACTAACTAAAATGTAGGTTAAATTTATGTGCTCCTATACAAGTTGTAAATAGCTAAATTAATGTTTATATAAACCATCAAACATTTACTGGTACATCTGGATAAACCCATTTGGAGTGCCACATGATGTTTAAAGATTAAATTATGTTGCTTTTTCTGACTACTTGCCATAATAGAAGGGTTATTGGGATCCGTATTTTTCTTAAGAATTGTTTTAAACAGAATTTTGACAGTACTTCTCTAGTAAGCATGCTGTTATAGCCTTAGTCATCATTTCACATTGTTGTATATGATGCCTGCAATAGTAGGTCTACAAGTATTTGACACATTGGTAATCTATTTAAAAAATGTCAATCATTTTATGATAAAAATACAAGTATAATCTCTCTAGAGTGCAGGGGCACCATTGATTTTGTTTTATTAGCTCTAGTGTTTTAACCCTAAAGATATTAATGTTTATTTTTTTACATTACTTATTGGTAGCCTTATTTACGGTCTTTTTTTATATAAGCCTAATATAATAAATGTAGCCTACTCATCAGAAAAATTTATTATTATTTATTTTTTTAATAAGACCCACCATATGAGAGTTATTGGGCATGTGCCTGATTTAATTTTCTTAGTGTAAATAGAAATAAATAATAAATAGTTACTAGATTTTCACAAAAAATTATTAATCTTAATTTATTTTCTTTAGCATCTCACCATAGTGTGCCTCCCTAACTCTTTTAGATAGATCATAGTTCAGTTTTAAATGTATCATATGACATAAATAGAGCTATTGCAGTAATATATAAGCGGCTAATAAAAGAATTTAATTCCATTGATTTTTTATAAATTACCCTTCCCTTAAATTTTTTCATGTTATTTCATCTTGCAATCGTTGTGCCTTTCACGTTTCAGGTTGGTTCATTTGGATGGCATTTAATGATTCATTCTTTTTTTTACAAAGTTCATTCTAATTAGAATTTTTGAATCCCCCCCCCTGCTCTGGAACACTTTACTTGATTATTTTGCTCTGTTTTTAAAACAGTTATTTCCTCTTCATTGAAGGAAACATTGTTCTTTAATTTGTTCTCCATCAATTAACTTAAATTTTTGCTCTTACTTATTTCCATTATAAATTATTTTTTAACATTATGAATTATTTTAAACTTCTCCTCTTCCAATAAGGATTCCAGTTTTTTGCACCTTTCGATATGTAAGCATACTTTAACTCGTTTTGTGTTACACTTTAATTTTGATTGGTCCTTCACCTCACTTTGGCCACTAACAAAATGACAGTTCACTTTTCATAGGGTAGGGTCCATAAGGGGGGGGGTCACTTTAAGCGGACCCGGCGTACTTTTTTATATCGAAGAATATTAATCATCGATACCTAATAATTCGGCATACAATACAATACTAATACAAATTCAACTTTATTCATAATTTGTACCATAACATGTTAACAAAACATAAGAATGGCGTTCCAGTTTTTAATAAATTATGTACCATTATCATTACAATAACCATGGTATCATAAGATAATACACAGGTGTCAATAATGCCTACTCAAAATCATACAAAATTTTTATTCTAGGCCCCCATGAAAAAATCGGGTCATATATAAACAGTTATCATTTATGTACAAGATCTACTTTGTGTTATTTTACATTTCAGTCCTTAAGGCTACTAAACTAAAGACAAAAATACTCATTCAAATGGAAATAAAAGTGAGGTCTCATCATAATCAAATACTGCTCTTCAGCTTATTTTTAAATGTTTTTGAAAATTGTTCAATTGGCTTTAAAATATCTTTTGGTAAAGTTAATTGGTAAAATCTAATGGCCTGCAACTATTTGGTTTGTTTTCCTTGTGAAACTGCAAATGTAATCTGTGGAGCTGCCACTAGTTGATTATCTGGAGGGGTAGTCTAGTTAAATAGGTTATGGAAGTGGTGCCTAAATTCCTAGCGTAAGCGTGTAATTAGGCTTTCCTGGTACTTCTAGGCGTTATGCGTGTCCCATAATTGGTTAAAGCACCCATAATAGGTTATATAAAATACCTAAATCCGAATAACATATTTGTTTCACTGAACTCCTGTCTTCTGTTAAAATTTAACATTAAACACCCTCCATTAGCTTTTTTTTGTCAAAACAGCAAAAATACTTTTGGCCAAATTCAGCATTACTGGTTGCTCCGTACCAAAGCAAACACCAAAAGAACTTAATATGCCGATTGTCAATATAGCGTGAGTAATAAAACCATTTTTTAAAGTTTTCCAGGATTACAATATTTTGAAATTGATTTTAATGCGTAACAATTAAAAGACCAGAAAGTGGCATTATTTTCCTTTCGGAATATAACCTTATAGTAATGTGACCAATCCCAAAGATTAAGCATTCATCCAATGTCCTAAAACCTAGAAATTTAATTTGATTCTACTCTTTCTATCTTTGTGTGTTCTGAACCTCAATTTTTTGGCTCGTGTACTGAGCTTTTATTTTTTGTGTGTAACAAAATGAAATATAATTTTATGTTTTTATCTGCTAATTTAAGCTGACAAATTTTGTTTTTCACACAATAAATAATTATATTATTGGATGTCATATTTTTGGTTTGCTATATTTTTCTATTGTCGTTTAGAAGATTTATGAGATATAACTAGGGGTTTTTTTTTTTGTTTACTCAGTCATCGTGCATACAAAACCACAATCTTTTATCTATTTAAAAATTTAAATACAGTATTCGGCTAAGCCTTTTAATATACAGCACAGAAATAATAAGGGGCTCCCAAGTATAGGAAGCCTTGTTGAGGGACTACCATTTATTTAATTTATATTTTCATTTTTGATTTTAACAGAGGGTTAGTTGCCCATTCTGAATATGAGGAAGTTTCAACGTATTGTTTTTCTCTCTCTTTAAGATAGGAAATAAACCAGTTTCCAACAACGCACACCCACAATTTCCTAAACAGTGTTTCTAACATGTTCTAATAAGAGTATTATGGGGCAGACTCTGTCAAATTGCTTTGCTGAGGTCCATAAATTATAGTCCGAAACGCTACGATTACCCGATGCTCCAACAGAATCCCAGATCTGACTCCACAATAACGTCTAATTCCAGGCAGTGCGATGACAGATCTAATCCCTGACCTAAACCCATGCTGCTCCTCCTCACTCTAATATACCTTTCATTAGTGGAGTTCTAAGAATTACCACTAACCGTAATGGCTGGTGCATTACACGCTCAAATATTTTGGAGGAAGGTTGGGCCAGTATTGACAATGGACGGATACTATTAGTAGTGATCAGATGTTGTACTACCTTAGTCGCAGGGGAGTTAAAAACTGTTTTTATTTTAGGAAAATTTTTCAGTTTTTTTGGATAAATTAATTCCACTCACAATAAGAAGAGTTACATAACATGCGATCAATGGTTTAAATCAATGGTTTTAATATCGAATCATAGACTATCAATCGATATAAAAGTAATAATCTCAAATTCATATGAGGTTGGGATTAAATTTAAATGTTGAACTTTAAGTGATTGTAAACAAATAATTAAATTAACATAAACCAAAAATCATGGGGAAAACTCATAACTTTTAAACTAAAACGAATGAAACTAGAATCGAAAACATTTTCTTACTAAAAGTTTATGTTGTGTGTGTCCCACTCATTACCTTCTTGTTTTGCATCCTGAAGACGGACCATGTTAGCTCCTCTTGGACAGTTACATTTGTTTACCCTTTCTCCCACAAATATCACGATAATGGATTCTTAGGTACTAACCCAACACTCCTGAAGCCAATATAAAAAAAATCATGTTTTATTCGTCTTTTACAAGCAATTTCGTGAAGCTTCCATAATGATTGACAAGCCATTTTTAATAACACAATGTTTACTATGTGAAAATTTTAAAATATTACCTTAATTGTATTATTTTTAAAGTGTTTACAGCTGTTTCATATAGATTATTTTGATTTGGGTGAATTGTTAAAAAATAATTAATCAGTAAACGATTGAATTTTTATATCGATGGTTATGATATTAAGTAATTATTCGTTTGCCAAATTTCGATATAAAAAAACCGGGTCCGCTACCCATTCGTTCTTATTGCACGATGTTACTTTTCTTTACGGAAAGACAGTAGTGCCGATTTATCATGGCGGGCGGGTTCTCTTGATAATGTGCTTCATGATTTTTCTTCCCATCAAAATCAAATCTCTTGCTTTGGCTTCGCATTATTATCCAGCTTCATTAATGTTGGCAGGAATCACATTGAAAAATCTTCCATTTTATCCTTGTTTTAAGTTCCTGTTACGAATTACACGAAGTTATAATTACGCACGGATATGAGGCGAACCAGAATCATTGTAATGACCGTTAAATGGGTATATGGCTGGCCGTGAAGCCAACTCCTGATTTAAACATAATCAATCGTGTCTCACCACTGTAAGCTGGAGAGTAGAAGGGTTATTGCGATCCTCTTTTTCTTAGGATTGTTCTAACAGAATTTGACGAGCTACTTATCAGTTAAGATCCTGTTATAGCCCCCCCTTAGTCATCTACCCCACACCACCCACCCCCCCCCCCCAAATTCCCCGCCCTTCCCCCCATAATTCTGCACACTGTAAATAGTAGGCTTACAGATATTGACAATGTATCCAAACCCAATGAACAATTAAAACCACTATATCAAAACTCTCGTGGGGCATCAAACGAATTATCAGTAAATTAGTAGTAAGGAAATAGTAATTAAATGTTATCAACTGTTTTGTTTGTTATTATATTTTATAATTTACACATACTCTAGAAATTAGTTTTTTTATTCATCATTAAATTATTTATTTTTTTTTAGTTAAACTCTTACTGGTATATTAAAAATACGTAATCATAATTTGTTTCAACAATTTGGTTTTGTTACTTTCAAAAGATAATCATGTAATGTCGATGATTCGGTTGTGGTGGTGGCCACTTATTATACTAGCAGCTTTTAATTTTGAAGATATAAGATCACATTATCAGTGAAAGCCCATTTGACACCTTCACTGCTGGTCTATTAACTGAGTGAAAAACAGATAGATTACTCGGCCTCTGTGCTGTAAGGGTGTCATTGCTACAAGCCAAAGTGCTTAATTGCCATTTAAACGTAAATAAATAATATACATATGTTACTGCCATTATCTGAAATACCATACAAATGATATTTATTTATTATTAATTTTAAACAATATTGTTATTTAATATTTGATAACGTAGTTCTAGATTCATTATAATTATATGTTCAACGGATTTGATTGTTTTTTGGCCGTTCACTTATTACACTCATACTTCCAGCCACGTAAGCTATGTGTTTTTTTAATTTGATCTTCCTAGTCTTGCGAGTGATTTGGTTGTACATTGTAACATATCAAGAGTAGTCAATAAGTTAAATATTAATATTAAGTTTAGGTTAAGGAATTTGGCACTCATTAGGGTTAAGCATTTGCATGCCTTTCATTGGCACGCCAATGATATTTATCTGATCTCCTTCAAAACACACTAGAGAACTTTGATTTGTTCTTGACATGCATCCTATTTATATTTAAAATCATTATGTATTTTGATATTTGAAGTTTGGCAATATATTTAGCACTGAACAAGCTTCTAATATCAATTTAAATAGTTTCTTTAAAAGTTTTCTGCATTTGTGAATTATTTTAAATTTTGCCCCAACAACTGGTGTTTTAAGTCAAGATTTTTAAGTTTATGGTTAAAACCTGTTTTATTTTTATAAAAGAATGTTTTATTCCTAGCCGTTTATCCAATTTATGTTGAGCCATACTAAAATAATAACACGATCCATAACCGTCAGTAACCCAGTAGTTTTAAATGTTGTTTATTTCCCATAGTTTAATCAATATGTATTAGTTACTGTGAGTAATAATAGTATAATTGAAAATCTTTATGTTTCATACTAATACTACTTAGTTGATTCTTGAAGACAACTCAAATATGGTTCAAAATTATTATTGTTATTCTACATGTTCATATTATCAAAGATCTAATTTTATATTTTTTGGGATTCGGTTAGTACACTATTAAAAGTTGTAGTAAGGTTCAAAAGTTTATGCCTGTATTAAATATTTTAGGAAAGAATAGCCACCAGTTCGGTATCGGCGATTTTAGAACATAAAGTTAAACCGAAACGATTAAGACTTGGATAAACATTGCTCCTCATCATTATATCGTAAGTATTTTTAATTAAGGATTATACCTGCTTTAGATCCAGATGTATTATGGATTTTAAAATACTCCTACTATATAACCATTATTTACAATTATGTGAACTAGTGGGTACTCTGAAATCCATTGAAATGACACTCACAATAGTTATAAACTTTAAAAGACAATTTCAACATGATTAAATTATGTTACAAAGAAAATTAATAATGAAGATATTTAAATTGACTGTCTTTACTATCCCAAAGGAAAGTGTTACAACATAAAGTTATTCTTAATTACTTCCAAAATTGAGAGGGAATAGGTTCTAGCATTTTCTGCAGTCTACTGGAATTAGTAGCAAGATTCAAACAAGATTAAAATTTCTTAAATACTGGTTAAAACACACCATTTTATCTATTATTCTAATAGACAATATTTTTTATTTTTTAGTTTCAAACATTTTTATTATCATAATTATAAAATAAAAAGGTTTAATTGCCTAAAAAAACATGTTTGATCAAAATCAAAATATACTTCCACTAAAAACTGCCAATGATGTCTATCAGAGGATATTATAATTTATTCTTAAGATATCCCCTTCAAGTGAAGAGTAAATTATTTGTATTTCCAATGTACATAAACAAAACTCATCAATTCGTTTATTTTGCATTTTGCATGTGGACAAAGGTATTCAACAAACAGCTTTAGATATTGTATTTTTATTTTATAGTGCAAAACAATACGTAATTAACATTAAAAGATTTTCCGTACCCCCCGTTTTAGAAAAGGGGCAAAAAAAATGTTAAAAGATAAATATTCTAACCAGTAATAATATTGGATCTCTAGCTGTTTTGATTCATTATTTTTTAAAATTTTTTTTAAAGAGTAGAGAAAGGGAAATACTATTTCATTTTCCACCGCATCATACCAAATTCAACACCATATTAAATGGAGGACTGAAGAAACTCTAGAGAAAATCATTCTGTCTTATATGAGAAGATATCTAATGGTATTTCTGCTTGTTGAATTCATCAGATGTAGAGCATTTGTGGGTGATTAGTAATTAGTTTCTAGCATTTAATTAATTATCCTATCGATCTTGGTTCAAGAAGGCACTTAGTTCTGCCTTAGCAGTGGAGCTTAGAAAGATATTCTCCACTATAGACAGGGATTCTTTATTTTTCATATTTTTTAAGGGCCAGAGATAGTGTCGTATACATTATTTACAATTAAAAGTTATTAAACAGTTCATAAAAACGGCATCAGTTCGTTGATGCTTGGTTTTGAACTTCTTTCCAGGGCATAAATTAGATGTTTCCACGAGCCATCTACAAAACCTGAGGGTTAAAGGTTCTTGAAGTTCCTGTATTATCATGTTGTAAAGCCTGGCATAAGATCGCTATCTTTGGGCAAAATTTTTTTAATTGATCTAATGCTCTGGCAAATTAGCATCATCGCCCATGCTTGCTTGAAGGTGTATGGATTCCTTAAAAGATTTCCATTTATAAGGACCTATTTAATGACCTGTAATATAATACCAATGAGAGTATACCCAAGCAAGTTCTTAAAAGCCATTTCTACAACTTGTCTTGAAAATTTAAGCTAGCCCGTGATTTCACACTACTACATCTTTTTGGCAAAACCTCACTCCCGAGCACTCGCTGCGCACGAGATCTCAGTCGAACCGGATGTTGCGCGCGGCTTGCTTAGGACGGAGGCGCTGGACGTGTGCGAAGAGATAGTGATGAAAAGAAAACCCCCCTCCCTCCTCTCACCCTAATAGCACTCTTCCATAGTGCAAACATGAGAGTATGAGTCTCTTTAAAACATATAAATTGCTGTGAATTTTGAACACAATATATTAATATATATATGTTTCAGTAAGAGATGATTTCTCAGTTGTAACTCACATAAGTTTCACAAAAGTGTACACGGTAATGTCATCTTTTATGTCTTCCCCATTTTCTTTTGGATTGGCATTGAAGACCAAATTGTGGTTCAGGCAATATTGCAAAAAATAAAGGCCCCCACAACAAAATATAAAAAATAAAATTAGCATGTCTTCTCTGTTTGTGAAGGATATACACTTTGGTGAAGAATTAGATTTTGACAAAAGACTGAAGTGAACAATTTTTGCATTAGTTTATTTAAAAGAATTGGTAATTTGTTTTATTGATCAAGGTTTATTTGATTGGTTAGGTCCAGCGATTTCTTTTACTCATGTTGTTGTCTTCCTTCACATCATATTAGATAACCTAAAAAAAGAAGAGAAATGTTTTAAAACAGCCCTGTATGATTTGATTGAGATGATTGAACAAATAAATGTTGCTTTACGCCAACCTTAGAATACAAAACGCTAAAATTATGAACTGCTAGGCTACACCCAATCTCATCATTTTTTTTGGAAATTAAGATTACATTCAAGATTGAATCAAATAGTGGATGATTAAATCATAATTGATATGGTTCGTGTGTGTGTGTGTACGATTGATACTGTCATTCTTAACAGTGTGAGTCAGATTCATCACATTAGGATGGCGATCCTCGTAACTATTATCCTTTAATGGTTTGGTTTGAATGTAGAGACCTTGTGGTTAATCCTCTTTATTGTAAATTGTTATCAGGTTGTTTTGTATTCATTTATTTAAATTATTATAGTTTTGTTTAAAGTGTTATATACTTTATGCATATTCTATTAGTGATTATGTTGTAGAAACTAGTTGTTAAACATCAAATCGACTTCAATACTGTCTTCCCCAATATTCCTTCTTTTGTATTGATTAACTTTAGATTACAGTTACTGGAGCACTAAGTTCCTTTACCGCCTACCGTGTTGTGACATTGGTGTATTTCTTATTGTATGTATTATATGAAACAATGTGTAAATTTAACTAGGTGAAATCAAAGATTTGATATATTGTATAGGAAATTATAAAAGATGTAAATACTTTTATATGGCCAGTTGGTGGCAATTAATATTAATAAATACTTTACTAAAAAACTGTAATCCATTATTTTACACCTGGTCTTTGTTCTTCTTCTAAAATATCTGGTTAAAAATGAGTCTTAGAGATAATAATAAAAGAATTTGGAACATTTGGGCTGTTTTTAAGGAACAGAAAACTAGAACATTGTGTTACAAAGAGTTACTAATATATCCTCATTTCAGGTGTAATATTAAAGATAAAGTTAAACGAGCACAAATAAAATGTAAGTTCATCTACAATGAGTAATTCGCCAAAGAAAATATAAAGGCAAATCAGGATAATGTACTCAAATTTTTTTGAGTGTTGTGAGTGTGAGAGAGATAAACTATTAATACAAACTAACTATTATATTATCAACATTTTTAAAAAGGTGTCAATAAAATACAAATTGGGTAGTTTTGACACACAAATGTATTCATTGAAAAGTTGTTGGGCCAGTCCAAATTACTCTGCTGATTGTAAAATGGTCTTTTGAGAAGAAAGCCAATCTTTAAGATATTTGCTCTGAGACCTCTTGATTTCAGTTTTCTTTATTTTCAGCAGGAAGTCTTGTCTAAATTTAGAACCAGCATATTTAGACTTCTTTTTGAAATCTTTCAGTCCTGTGAGAAGCCTAATACCAAAAGAATGGAAGTGTCCCATTCTTCCATATAAGGCATTTTGAATTAGCTATAGGCAAATTATATTTTGTCATGCTATTTGTTTAGTTTGGACTTTGGGAAAATTCTGAGCTTTGCTTAAACGTATATGTTAAGTTTTTAACTCCTGAAGAAGCATGGTAGGATTTCAATCCTTGAAAGTCTTCAGTGGAAGAAATTTAGTGGCATCCTTTTAAGTAGAGTGCTTGTAAAAACCACAAAATAGAGTAAAAGTCATAAGACACTACCAAACAACTAAAAGAGTAAAGGAGGGCAGATAAGACTTTTTTTATTTTTAGTTGTTAATTACCATTCATGAAAATATGTATGCAAGTCCTCTATTCTACTACCATATTACATATACAGGGGTGTCCCGTAACTTTCTGGACAAAAGGTGTGTGTAATATCACGTTATTGGTCAGGTCAAGACATTACATAATTTGTGACCATATGAACATGGGTTTTCCCGTTTAATGTCTTAGTTTCCCCTATGTCTGTCTGTATGTGTTTTTTATATAAACAAAAATAAAATCTTCAATGAATTAAATTATATCCAAATTATGGCTCAAATTATAAAAACAAAAGCCATTTAATTAATAACAAATTATTAAAAAAATATATACTATGAAAATTATATCTTTAATATATATCAATAATGGCGCGTCCATTGAAAAACTTTTAAATATCTTAAAAACCGTTTTTCTCAACAATTGCAAGGATAACAGTTTTTAAGGTCTTTAAGCACAAATTTAATGAAAAACCCATAAATAAATAACTGATTTAGAGCACATTTACTGTGAAAATAGACATGGCCCACATTGAGAGCTCATTAAGAACCTGTATAACAACAATACTACAGCTAAAAATGTATGTACATTTCTAGTTAGTTCTAGTAGATCCATCTGAATCTAGAAAAAAAACAATACACACTGTCATAAAAAATATTGTGTAACTAGCCACCAAAGCAAAGACTATTCAAATAATCGACAGCAGGAACGTAGGAAGTCTCTCACAACCACAGAGTCACATTACTTTGACACTAAATTAACTTCAATATATAACAAACATCAATTTTGATGTTGGTGCTGTCCACTTCATGGGTTTTTTGGCTGAGCATTAGTGAACATTATTACATACCTGTGTTTTATTGTCAACCATGATGGCAAGCAAGAAATCGCATAACAAACATTTAGTAAGCAAACTGAATATACAATAGTAACTACGGAGCCTTATACTATCCACAAAATATCTTGAAAATCAGTTTCAAATATGGGTATGAAACTTCATTTCTAACAAAGCCAAGTAATGAGTTTGATGATAGTGCATTATCCATGCAATTGCAGAGCATCACTTATTAAGCTGCCCCCAAAATTATTGCCTAGGCGGTAAATACTCGTTTTTAGTGTGTTTATGTTTTTTAGTGAAGTCTGCTCTGTTTATCTGCAATGTCATACTTAAAATAAAGTAGCTATAATTTTTGAAGTTTGGATGCAAGAACATAAGCCTTTACAAACACGTGTTTCTAGCTACTCCTACATTGTTTTTTAATACTTACATATTCTAAAAGATAACCTATAAAGCATTCATATATGCAAGGACTAAGCCTTGCTCTTAAATGGCACAAGTTTGTATTGCATGAAAAACCACTTTCCAGCCGTGTTTTTATAATGGTAGGTTTGTGAATAAATCAGCTACAGTCTGCGGACATGGATTTAAAAATCGCATAACAAAATTGGTAGCTAGTGACTTTTATGTACATCCAAGATCTATGTTGTCCTCACAGAGAGCAAAAATCTCCCCTCTCCATAAGGCAGTATTTAGAAATGAGTTATGACATGAAGTATTCTAGTGAAGAAGTTCCACACTTTTAAAATGGGAATGTAATGTCACACCTAGAATTTACCACAGCATTATTAACACTGGTTAATCTGCTCCAGTACTAAAACTACTGGATGAATTCTCTGTCATGAATGACACTACTTTTTTTTTCCACACTTATCTTATAAAAAGGGGCCCCCCCCCGCCCCACCCCCCCCCCCCCCACCCCCCCCCACCACCAAATGTGGTATCCCCCCCAGGCCACGGCCCCCCATGATGGAACTTCTTTGAAAATTCTCTCAGAAAACTGCCTTAACTGTAAGACTTGCTGATTTTCTGTGACAGGAACAGGTTTGGATTAGAAAACTCATCATCCTCTTTCTCATAACAAGGTAGAGTAAAGCCACACCATATACACAAATTTTCCCCATTATTTTTTTCAGGTCCCATTATTGGCTGATAGAACTAGATATATTTAATTAATTTTCCCTTTGGGAAACTATAACAGAAATATTAAAGAATTGGGATTACAATTTCATTTACTATGAAAATGTGACTTCATAAAATGGTTTTGAAGTTAATAAAAATATAATTTTGGTAAAATCTTGTTGCATAAATATTTTAGAGTAAAGGGATTCAACAAGGGGAGGGATCAAGGTGATTTAATTAGACTATGCAAACAGCAAACAAATTAATATTTTTTTTTTGTAAAAAGATTAACTTGCACCATAAAATTTTGTCTCATAAGAACATTATATCTCAAAGTTTTGAAATAAATGTAGACCCATTTGTCTAAAAAAGTTAATTAGTTTTACAGTGAAAAAATTTAATTTTGTTAATTATTGGTGAGTAACCTTACCAAAGCCTAGACAAAGCCCCTTAGTATGTCAAAGTTTATGTTTAAATGTTCCTTACTGCCATAAAATATAATGAGATTATACTAATACTTATGGATGTTCCTTATTTTTATTTGTTTTAGTTGGCATCAATCAGAGTAGGATCCTTGAGATGTCCCCTTACTTTCTTGTACTAAAATTATTGAAAATAAAAAATTTTATAGCAAATTTTTCTATTATTAATATGTATTAGTGGTTTCGTAATTTTAAATAAAGATGGTAGGATTAATAAATTTAAATTTTTTGGAGATAAGAGTTTTTCAAACTGCTCGAAAGAATATTTTGTAATTTTCAACCCTGATTCCATCCTACTGCCTTTCCTCCACATAATTAGTCCAATACTGCAAAATTACTGAATATATGCACAGTATACTATGTCCAAAAAATCATAACTCTATAAACATGTTCTTAAAAAACTACTTTTACTATTCCCCATCAATTGTTCTTTTATGGATTTATTCAACAGTGAACATCATGCAACGCTTTCACCCATTCACACCAACTACCCAAAGGATTCATCATAACAGGGGGCCTGGGTTGCATATAGAGTCCCACCCAAGGAGACGGTAGACTCTCCTAGCCATTAAGCAAAAAAAATCTTTCTTAGATTCAAATATTAGCATTTTAGTTCTTGCCCTGCAAATTCAACTATTATTTCCATCATGTTTCTTATTCGTCGTCACATCTTGTTGAGATGACCTTGTGACTTCTTTCACTACCTTGGCTCCAGGATATGAACACAACTAGCCCCTTTGGGACAAATCATCGTAATACAGCACTTCTGTTACACTTAAAGACTGCCAAACAATCAAATCTATTAAATCCTGTTAATATGAAATTCCTTAGAAAATCTCGAGCTTCCTAACAGAAGTCGTCCCTGCTTTGTTGAATTATTTCGTTCTACAAAAATCCTCCGATGGTAACCTTTCAGGATATGTTTTTGGTACTTTGTATTAACCGGAGCCACCTATTTCTTTACAAACTGGGAACCTACAAAAAATTACATTATTAGAAAGGACAGACATAATTTAACTAATTGTGAAAATTTAAATGTCATTAGGTACACTGCCCCTATCTACTATTCTTGTTAAAAGGCTATACAACATACTATATAAATATCAAGAAGTTAAGTCAAATTTTTACAAGTGCTCATGTGATCTGATTTTTTAAATTTAAAATCACCCAACGTGGATCTGATAGTCGGAAAAGTATAGATTGCAAGTCGCCCCTTGTCCATCAAGCGGGGCTTCAGTGGCCCTTACCCACCGCCACACCTTCTGACAAAAGAAGAAAAACATCATTGAGATTGTACCCAAAATTCCAGCAAAGTCAGATCCAAATGAGCACACTTAAAGGTTATCTTTAACTTTGGTACTACAATAACATACTTTTAGATAACCTAATCAAATCTCCCTTATATCACGTAATTACAAGAAATAGATAGGGATAGAGTGGCCTACTTTCTCACAGCACATTGCTTCCTTGTGGGGAGGCAATAAACAAAAACATCATATTAATGACATGTAATTTTCACAGTAAGTCATATGAAGTCTGTTCTTTCTAGTAATGCAATTTTTAGAGGTTCCCAGAAAGAAAGAAAAAATAAAAAATTAGTGGCCACGTGGATAATACCCAAAGTACCGGGGTTTTTTCGTTGTAATTCCAACTAAAAATGTTTCTGGGTGGGCAAAATACTATTTTTTTTTAAAAGAATTTCTGTATTACTTTCTTCGTGCTCATCCTTCATATAATTTGAGAATTGCTCCACTCTCTATAACATTGTTGCTCCAGATTACAGTTTTTTGGTTTACATTTTTTGTACTGAAGCCAACTAGGTGCATGTACCCTATAACATTTTTTGGCCAATTCTTCCCCAAGATTCTTGGTGAAAGAGGGGGTTTTGTTTGAACTTCATTCATCAACTATCTCTTGTATCTCTTCAAACTTCAAAAGTTCCAGGAGTCAATCTGTGATGTCAAAATTATCAGATGCTGCAACAAAAAGAAGGTAAAATGGAGCAAAACCTAACATTCACAATGAATCAACCCTTACCAACACAGCTATGTTATGTACATTTTGTTTCACTTTAAAAGGGTTAAAAATTGCTACTCTGTCACATGTCTTTTATTTGTAGATTTTACTTTATTTAAAGGCCTTGTTCATGATGAATAACACAATTATTTGCTTTTTTCCTATATTCCCCAGTGAACTACAGAATTCAAATAATTTGTACGAACTATAAAAATTAAAATACTATCACTAACATTATTTATTTTAATAATTTTCTTCTCTCACTGTCATTGAATGTTTCTCTTTTGTCTTTTTTTTAATACAAACGTACATTTTATGTAATCTTAGAACTGTAAGTTGTTGTGTTTTAGTACAAGTCTTTAACGATGACACATGTACTCCTTTCATTTAATAGATGTAAAGTAAACAAATAAAGAATATGATTTTGGGTTTTCAAAAAAATTAGTTCATAGGTTATCGGTCTGGAGGGAGAAATAAATAACGTAAGAAACATTTAAAAAAAAATAACAAATTTACTTATACAATATCTACAACACGAAATAAATACTTTATTGAAATGTGGAGAACGTTGACTCTGTTCTACTGGTTTAAGCCAAGGCTATCTTTGTATCCGAGGATGTCCGTTGCCTGTGAACGAAGAATCTGAATCTAACAATACGATTACAGGTCTGCATTTATAATTTACTATATATTGTTGTAACAACCGATAATACATAAATAACACTATTTTACAATTATGTAGCTTGCGTGGATTTTCAATTAGTGAAAACTAAACAAATAATAGCTGTTCACCTGCCTGTGATAGATTTTACCGTTCTTTGTGTTACACCCCTGTTGATGATGTCTTTTGTAATTGTCCGTTAATATAATTAATAGTAAATATAAATTTGCATTCAGATTGTTTCCAAAATTTAATTCCTGCAGTGAGTAGGCAAAATATGGAAGTAAAAAAAACTCGATATTAAAAACTTTGACACTAGACAATAAATTAACACTGTATGTTGACTAATTTAGGAACAAAAACTTTTACTAAGGATTAAATGAGAGTTGTTCACTAAAAACTCTACAATTTTGTTACTTTGTACCTCGTTTCAAATAAATTCTAAACTAGAATTTTTATTAAAATATTATATAATTGTTAAGAGTGTTGATGTTAATTTTGTTTAAATTATATTGTTACAAATAAAAAGATTGGTTATTGATTTAAACTTAAAATATGAGGGAGAGTAATTAGTGAAAGTGACGGAGGGGCTATAGGAGTTGAATGGTGGGGGGTGTGAAGGTGAATCTTCAGGGGGCATTTTGGGATGGTTATTATCTACGATCGTTAAAAGAAAACGCGGGGGTGGAGTGAAAGTATTCTCGGTTTTGTTTTGTCTGAGGGTTTGAGGATAGTGATCTCATCTGTTACTTTACGAGAGAGAAATTTTCTTAGTTTAGTACAAATTATAACACGTACATAATGTGATATATACAATTAGTCTCAATATATCTACATATTAATAAGGAGCCATTATTGTTAATTTCTAAATATACACAATCAAAGGGGCGTTTCGGGACATAACTCATAATATTTAACTCAAAAAGAAATTATACTTCATCACTATTTCATTATTTACACTACTCAATTAGGCTATCTAAAAATAATTCCACAATCGGGAGAGAGAGAGCAAGTGGTTTTAATTAGTCTTACAGTGTATATTTATTAACTATTCATACTGACATAACAATGTAATCACACTGTAGAAATCATCATATCTCATCTAGGCTCAATACGTTACTGAACTTTCATATCTCTAGCTTAGGTATAGAATCGATAGACATCAAACGCATTCTACAAGTACACACACACTTATTATCGAGCTCTATTGTGTGGTGTGTTTGATCGTGAAGCTACACATCAGTCATGTGTTGAAGAGTAGGTGGCGATACCACTACGTCACTTTTGGCATTTTTCTGTCACTCATTACTCTTGAACTGTTACTAGTAGGTTACGTAGTTATAGATTAGTGTGTTCAAATTTTCGATTTCAAATTACTCAAATAACCGATGTTGGCATTCCATTACATACACACTCGAGGGAGAGAAGGCGGGCGAGTGAAGACAGAACACTAAGAGAAGTTTGCTGGGGGAGAGTTATATGAGTGAGATCGCTCTATATGAGGTCTGTGATCACTATATCTCATTAAAGACAGGAAAAATCTTAGAGAACAGACTATCATGCAGAGCGGATAGAATGTATCTAAGTTTATTGTAATCATTATAGACATCAGAGAGAGTGGTTTTACAGTGGATGTCGAATGGAAGGGGGGGGGTGCTGGGGGGGGCTTATGAATTAATGGTGAGGTTCACATAGTATCTCTGAAACTGATACAGTCACAGTGTTATGTAGTTACAGTTGTCCCGATCTATAGAGCGAGCGGGATAATATCGCGCAGTTGCGACTAATTTGATCGATCGCGATATGCGTAGAAGGATAGTTATTGATCTTTACAATATTATACATCTTATACATTGAATTAATTATTAATATATACCGGTGGGGATACAAATTATGAGCTCTGCAGATTGTAGCTGTCGGTGATGGCGTATGGTATACACACACTACAAGGTCAGTAGGCTATAAGACACAAATATTTAAAGACACAGAAAATCAGAATAAGATTATTGCTCGTCAGGACTTTTATACATGTATAGAAGCCCTGTAATGTTTCTCGACATGTATTGCATTTTACTATTTTGGATGAGGCAGGGGGGGGTGATAGTACGGAGGCGAGTCATGCTCGTCATTGATCCTGATGAGGGAGGCGGTGATGAGAGTATTATCCGAGGTGAGGGGTGAGTGGGATATAGTGTGTCGAGTCAACAGCACTAATAGTGGATTGGTCACAATGTTGTATCCAAGAGCTGATGAACACTAGTGTGTGTATTTTATTGAGTGCAGATGAGACTACATATTGATGAATTTTCATGGGGGTAGGGGTTATGAAGGGTGGGGGTAGGTTATGTGATTATGTGGTTTTGTGGTTGTGAGGGCAGTATTATAGGTCTTAGGTATTTTTTATGGGGGGGAGAGGAGGGAGGGAGAGGGTAGGGTGGGGTGGGTGTGGTGGGTATAGGTTCTTTGTGTAAGGGTG
This sequence comes from Homalodisca vitripennis, assembly GCF_021130785.1. Lineage (NCBI taxonomy): Eukaryota > Metazoa > Arthropoda > Insecta > Hemiptera > Cicadellidae > Homalodisca > Homalodisca vitripennis. The sequence continues at coordinate 24,882 of NW_025781253.1, read as the reverse complement.
TGTTTTTTATTGTATATAGGTATGGTGGGATTTTTTATGATGGTGTGGGGACAGATGGGGAGTTTTATATGGGGTAGTCGTAGAGTATGATTACGTTTTGTGTAGTGGCAGAGATTTGGCTGTGTGTGTATAGTATTGGTATTGGGGGGGGAAGCTGGTAGTTTGTTGGGGAAGGGTTTTGTGGTTTATGATAATTGTGGATATATAATAGGATAGTTGGTTTATTTAGTATTAGGGTTTTGTTAGGATGGTTTATAATTAAAGTTAATTATAATTTTATATATAATGGTAGTAGGGATGGTTATGGTAAATGGTTTGTGAATTGGATATATGGGAATGGTATTAGTTTTAGGGTGGGAATGTTTGAAGGTTATTATGAGGTATATGGGAGGTTTTTTTGTTTTAGTATTTTGAATGTGAGTTGGTTTGGGGGTAAATTTTATATTGGGAATTTTTATAGAATGAGTGGTTATTGTTTTTTTAGGGTGTTTGGGTTATTTTTTATTGGGGAAGGTGTTTTATTGGAAGTGGGTTATGAGTAGGTGAGATGGTGGGTGTGATTATGATTTGTGTTTAATTAGTATTATAGGTTTTGTAATTGTTATGTTAGTGGGTTAAAGGTGGGTTTTTTTTATGGGTTTTATTAATGTTGTGTTGGGGGTAGAATTGGGATATGGGTTGGTATTATGGTGGGAATAGGTGGGTGGGGAGGGTTTTGTATAGGGGGGTTTATGTGTATTATGTTGAGTTTGTTGGGGTGGTTTGTATGGAGAAGAATGGGTGTTTGTTTTATTGGGTGTGAGGGGGGGGTTTGGGTTATGAATATTGGGTAATGGGAAGGGTTGGTTTAGATTTGGTATAATTGTTTTGGTTTTTTTAGTTTTGTGTTTTTATTAGGTTAGTTGTAGTTATTTTTGTGACATGTTACAGTGTTATTATGTAGAATTAAAGTGGTTTAAGATGTTAAATAAGATAGTTGTTAATGGTGTTAGTTGAGTAGTATTTTTGGATAATGAACGTAAAGGTTGTAAAAAGAGGTGGTTTGTTTATTATCTATTTTAATTGGTGGATTTTGGAGTGGATTTTTATGTGAGTGGTAGGCAAAAAAGTGCTAACACGATAAGGAAAATCTCGAGGACCTGAAACTGACCGTTTTGTAAAGGTGGCGGAGCGCCACGCCATCCTGCGCAAACGCCACACCCGTCGCTCGGACTGTAGCTAGCCACAGCAAGGTGGGTAGTTGTATGCCGCCTCATCCACGCGGCCCGCGTGGAGGACACCTCCCAAGTTTGTCACACGTGGCCCTCACGTTAGAGTCCCTGGAGCATTGTACAGACGTTCTGGTCATCTTTGTAGATAGGCTTGCCTAAACCGCTCGTAAAACTCAACCACACCTCTCCGAACTGTACCAGTTTAACTACAACAAACACTGCTTTGACTTCTTGTTTACCAGCGCCTTTATTTTATTGATTCTTTTATTGATTTATTTACAAGCGATGAGTTATGTTGAAATGGTGAAGGTGAGCAAACAGACTCATGGATGCATCAAGAAATTAGAAGTTAACGAGGCATAACTGTAGTTTATGTATTCTGAGGTATTAAGATATTGATACAGTACATTCTTTTACCAAAGTGCACAATTGTAATTTTTTAACCTCCTTAAAATTTCTCACAACAGCCACCGGTGAGTTTACTTACGTCAACAGACCTGTCCTCCTGCGTAAGTAACAGATGTCGTCCACCAGAGTGAGCAAGTTTGCGAGGGCTGTGGGGACATTGGGCGGCAATGTCATCAGTGCGAGAGCTTTGCGGCCATTGTGCGAGATACGGTGTGATCCATGCGCAGCCTTGTCTCCTACTGCGTCGCGCTCACAAACACTTGCGGCTCCTTTGTGCTTAAACATTACCACTCATTTGTAAATGAAGATGTACGGAGCAATTAGTATAATTTAAACTAAATACAACCTAATAAAAACTTTCCAATATTACATTTCAGACAAGACCTTCTGAAATCAATGATTTTTACAGTCAACTTCATAAATGGCTTTTTTTGCTTTAACTCAAATCAAACTGATTAATTTTTTTATATACAATAAGTCAAAATCCTCCTTTGCTTTTTTTATTATGTTGAAATAAATAAGTATTCTACAAGTAATGGAATAACCATAAGATGAAGTACACAATAACATTTTTTTAGGACCTCTAAAAAAATAATAAGAGGAGTAGGAGCAGTTAAAAATTATAAACCTTCTTTAAATTACATCTTATTTTAAAGAGCTTTTTAAAAGTAGACGGATGATGAAAATTAGACAATTTTATCAGAATGTCACATAGCTATGGTGGGGAAGGTTCTTATTCTTCTTATATGGGCGGCCTATTGCCACGCACTTAAGTTTCAAGGGTCTTTTGCGCACCCGGAAGCACACCATGAGGGCCTACAGTCTATGATTTCAGCAGTTCCACAAAACCGCCATAAACAACCTATCAGGTCCTCCTGCGGAAATTCACCACTCTTGTCCAAACTTCAAAGATGGCATACCACTCCCTTGCTATTGCAGGATAATCAAAGAGCAAGTGTTCGCAGTTTCATCCTGCTCATCACACATTCTACAGAGCGATCCCTTCCAAAGGATGCCAACTCTGTGAAGATGCTTCCTCCGGTGACCATGTCCTGTGATCAGACCTATAACCTGAGAAGACATCGATCTACTTAGTGAGAGAAGGTCAGATGCCACCCTGGAGGAAGGCGGGCTGTAGTACCATTCTGCTCATTCTCATACCCGGATGCAACCTCAACCTTCTCTCATGTTCAGCGTGAACCCATTTCGAGGAGACAACCCCGATGGATTTACACCTTGGAATACCGCAGAATGCGTTGAGGACCCGTCATAATTGACGCTGAGCATAACCCTACATGTGTGCCTAGTCAGTGCACCCCACAAACATGTACTTTCTTCCATCAAAAAAACTACTATTTTGTGTGCGCCCTTAAGGACTGACTGGTCCAATTTCTTTCCTTATAATACCTGACCAAGGCTGAGCTAGACTGACCGGATGCAACCTTCACCTTCCCTTATGTTCAGCGCGAACCTATTTCAAGATAGCCCCAAAGGATTTACACATTGAACCACCACAGAATGGTTAAGGACCCATCATAATTGACGCTGACCCCTGGTTGGTACTATTCATTTTGAACTTCTTCATCACCGACCGTTTTTTTGGATCTCCAGACAAAACATGACTCCAGATTCCAGGAATCATCTGTGACAGCGTTAGATTCCAGACACCACTAAGAGGAAGGTGAACTGGGTGGCTGAAATCCACTTTCAAATGTAATGGAACAAGAATATTACACCAAACAATTGTTAAATATATCAAACAAATCAAGTTCTGCCACGAAGCAATATAATAACAAGACCTTAGTCAAAGACATCTGAAAACCCACATTATTAAGATCACTTACTACAGATTTATCATCAGTATCCTATATATACATGAGTAGAAAATTGGTTTAATCAATTTAACACATTGAATGCGGCTGGCACCGCACGGTGCCGCGCTTCGGGTGGTCCTCGGGTGCGTTCGGCACCGGACGGTGTCACGCCACCTTCTAGATTTCACAACGTCAGTGCTGTTTCAGCTTCTGCGTGAGGAAGGTATATTTCGCGCCGCGTGTAGAGTACCCTTGTTTGTTGTTCCACGTGGTTCGGGTTGAGTTTCATCGCTAATCTGTGTGTTTTGGTGTATTGTTTATAGTTTGTAGGGGCTGTGAACTTCGTTGTGAACAATGGATGGTCCTAGTTCTAGCCAAATAAGACACTATTTGAGTGAGAGTGATGTGGAAAGTAGTTCTGACGATTCTGTGGCGTCTGCCGGCCCGGAGAGTGACATTGACCAAGCCCAGCTTGACGCGCCGCCTATTGTCAATGTGGTGGCGCCTGTGGACATCGAGGATGAGGACACGGATGACCAGGAAGCTGATCAAGTGATTTCTGACCCAATATGGTCACTTCGTACTGCAGGTATGCGAAGAATTCCCTTCACAAAAGAAAACAAATTGCTTGTACCTGCCCCCGGAACAAACGATCCTATTCGATTTTGGTTTTTTTTACTACTTGATGATACCTTTGTTGGAAAAAATTGTGTCTGCCACTAACAAAAATGCCTGGGAAATATTATTTTCCCCTAACCTCAAAATTAATAATCAAGAATAAATAATTGGCAGGAACTGACAGTGGCTGAACTGAAAAAATTTTTTCGGGCTAATCTTTCACATGGGAACTGTAAAAATCAATCGTCTAAACGATTACTGGAAAAACTGATCGTATGTTTAATTTTGGATTCGTGAGATCCCAAATGAGCAGAGACAGATTTCTCCTGATCCTAAGATGTTTAAATTTTTTATGAAAGTGACGAAGAGACTGTACCTGATGATCGCCTCTACAAAGTCAGGCTTTTGATTGACTATTTCAATCAAAAGATGAAAACCATCTACTACCCCAAGTCGAGAGTTGTCGATTGATGAAGGAATGGTGCTATGGAGAGGACGTCTGCACTTTCGACAATACATTCAAGGAAAGCGCCATAAATATGGTATCAAGATTTACTCGTTATGTGAACCGGATGGACTTTGTGTAAGTTTCACTGTGTATTCTGGGAAGGGAGGTGAACTTGGAGGAAAAAGGTCCATGCTAGCAAAGTAGTCAAGTATTTTGATGAGGGAAATGCTTGGGGTGGGCCATTCATTGTATATGGATAATTATTATATATCAGTTTACCCCCCTTGCAACCGAGTTACTGAGTGAGAAAAACCTACTGCAAGCAACGGGCACAATGCGCTCAGACCGAAAGCATGTTCCGCTAGATCTCAAGACAAGCTCGTCTTGCCAGAGGAGAAAAGGCAGAAACGGTACGCCAATGGTGTTTTGATAGCAAAATGGTGCGACAAGCGTCAGGTGTTGTACCTATCCACAGAGTTTGAGAATGATTGGGCAATCTCAATGAATAGGTATAACCAACCTCGCCAAAAAGCCTCTGCCCATAATACAGTACAACGCCCATATGAAGGTGTGGACCGAAATGATCACTTATGAGCTATTATGCCTTCGAACAACAAATCAATTCGCTGGTACAAAAAGATCTTCGTCCATTTCCTCAGACGTTGTTGGTGAACTCCTTCAAACTTTATTTACAAACCAACCCAAGGAAAAGATCGCTGTACCACTTTAGATTGTCCATCATCAACATGCTTTTGCCTGCAGCAAACGCAATCACACCTCCACTCCCGGCCTAGACAACAAACAACTGTCAGACACGTATTGTCAAAAATGGACACACCCTGACAACACAGGAGAAAGGATGAAGAGAAAACGATGCAGAGAGATGCTCAAAAGACAAAGAAAAGAACCATGACCCTTTTCTTTTGTGCCCAGTGCCCTGGCGAACCTGGCCTATGTGCACTGAGATGCTTCGACAAGTATCATGAGTAGGAAAGAAAATGAGGCAGGAAAAAGTGGAAATATTGTAAATATTGTATATAATTGTGTGTATGACGGTTACAAATGAATGAATACTGTAAAACAATTTGAACAGTGAAAAGTGTTGTGCGTGGAAAGTGACGGACGCGACTGACACCGTCGGGTGTCCAATGGCATCTGACCTGCCGAGTGCGGCCGGCACCTTCCGGTGCCGCTACTATATTGTTTGCTGTATATATGTATATATGGACATATACACATCATTGATGGTGCATATGAAGTCTCCACATAATAATGGTAAGTAAAACCTAAAAAAAATATTTTCAGCATGGCTTGTATTTTACGTATTTTCTGGCAGCAGTGAATGTGTTAACCCAATAATCTGGTTTCCAAACAGGAACACAAGCACTAAGGAAAACTTGTAACATAAAAGCTTCATTTTAAACTTACATATACTGCAATTTTGGTTTGTAAAGAAGTAATTATCTCTATGTTTTTTACCTTTTCAAAGCTCCTTAATAGCAAGTCGTTACTTAAAGAAAGTTCAAAATTAAAAATGTTTTGAGCTGTCCCAGAGCTCTTATTTCGGTGTACACTCAAGATTTCCAAAAATATCATGCAAATATATTTTTTTTCTTGACACCAGAAGGAAATTTGTTTATTGAATTTAACAAGGAAAAAACAATTTCAGAAACAATCTGTGCTTTATTTACACAACAATATTATTACATCAAGTAATTTATTACAAATCAAAAACTTGATTTCTTCACTGACTGAAAGTAAGTACTTCAGACAATTAAATTCCTCATTACCTCAGATACAATTTATTTTTAATCTTTCGTAATATACTTATATATATAAAAAAACTAATTCTAGGTAAAATGATTCACTGAAACAAAATATGACTGTCGTTTTCAGGGTTAATGTAACAATTAGCAGAAAGCATACACAATAAATTGAATCCACAGTGCATACAGTTCTTTTACTTGTTTATATTATACTCTATGGTTACCTAGTTTTTTGTCTGTGCTCTCCGCAGCTAGCTTCAGCTGTGTGGCAAGTTTCCTGGTTACAGGTAGCGTAGAAGTGGTTGACGAGGTCCGGCCCCACCTTGTGGGAACATACCATGGATAACTCCAGGATATCCCAGAGTGCTAGCACCTTAACCGACATTCATAATGTTACGTTTATTGGGTTATAAACAACATACAAAATATCTTTTTCAATAACTTTTTTTCAATCATTATTTTTTTTTTTAATTTAACAATTAAAATATTAACTGTAAGTTACTTTAGTTTTTGTATTAATTCTACACAGAATCCTATAACCCATTCCTGAAGTAAAGAATTTTCTTGAACCCAAAAAGTTGTAAAAACTATCTTTGGATTTCTACCATATATGCCTCCTTCTTGAATTTATATTGAATTCATTCAATATAAATACACTATTTGAAAGTCATCTCAAGCACGGGATAGCAGCATGAGGAAGCACAACTCAATTTAAGCTATTGAAAGTCCCTCTCAAAATTAAGATGAAAGCAATATGGTTAATGGGAAAGCTAAGACCTACAGAAAGTTGCAGAGCTACTTTTATAGAATTGAATATACTGACAGTGATTTCTACGAGTATATATTCTGGAAATGACATTGTACTGCTTATCAAGAGACTTTCCTCGAAAATGGTGATCTTCGTGAGCATAATGCAAGACATCGTCAAGACTTTCCACTACTTCCTCACAAAACCAGCTGTATTTGAGAAAAAACCAACCTATACCAGGAAGAAACTCTTTAATGCTCTGCCAGAAGAAATTAAGAAAAATCAAAACAGCCACATGAAAATGAAGACAGCAATAAAGAACTGGCTCTTGCAAAGAACCATCTACACAGTCGTAGAATTTTAGTTGTTGGGGACAGACAACTTAACCAAGACCAAATGAACTTTTATATATAGCTTAGTAAATTTTGATTAATAGACATTACTTGTAATCTTAAAAGATTATCAATAAAGAATTTATTATTTAAAGCATTTACATAAATTAGCAGGACCAATATATCTTGAATTCTTTAGTTTCCTTAGCAGGTAATTCTGTTATTTAATATTGTGATGTTTGTTCATACTTGATAAACCATTCCTGAATTTTTTAAGGGACAGGGAAGGGGAAACACTCCCTCAATAAGAACTTAGACTGTAAGGACTGGTTTTGATATATTATACAAAGTCAACCCTAAAAAACATTTGACACACTGAAATAAAAATTAAATTTTCTCAAACTGGCATTCAATAGTTTACACTTAAAAAGTGAATTTCCCAAGGTATGTATTAATTAATGCCATTTATAACAATGCAAACAGTACAATGTGTTTTTGAGATGACATTTTGCAGGAGAGCTCCATTTCTATGCCAAACATTTCCGCAGTCTATTGGTTACACTTGCATTAAATTATTCTGTTGGTTGCAGATCAACTAAGGAACAATTCGTTTTTAAACTAACCTGACAATAAGGAATCACAAGCTGACTGGTCAGAGGACTTGTGAGGATATTGAAAACTATTTCTCCAAAAATGTCTTCAAGCAGTCATTGATATTATTTTTAGATTCCAGTTCCTGGACGATCTGCGTCCTGTATTATATCCCCAGGAAGGTTCACTTCTGGCTGGTTCCTACCTTCTAGTTTGAACCCACCACTGGATACAGCAAAAACCGATGTGTCACTTAAGTCTGGGCAACCTTACGGATGTCCAGGAGTGGCACATCACTAACCGCAAATGTTGAGATTCTGGGGTTTTCATGGGCAATTCGATAGATCTAGTCTACTGTGGGAAGATGACTGTTGGAATTGGTGGGGTTTGTTCCCTAACCTCAGAGGTTCTTCCTAGCCTCAACAAGGCTGTGCCAGCCCCTGCCTACTATGACTGCCAGATGATGGTTTCAGAGCTGGCCTCCCCCCTTCTTCTGGGCTCTCTCATGGATCTCGATAGGAGGCGGCCCCTACTCTCTAAACCTTACCCATCCTGAATATCCTGTCACTCCGGAAGCAGCGCAAAGGTTCTTACAGTACTAAGTGCAATTTATAAGCTAAAGAGAACCAAAAAAAAAACGCAACACAATTTTATATATATCTCACAATTTCATATTTAAAAATATATATTAAGAAAGACCAGAGAGCTGGTGGCCGTACGGTCTAAAGAATCAACTGGATCTGAGTTCAAATCCTGTATATGACTATAGCACTTCTGATCAGACATGTTGAGCTTGTACTTTACAGACTCTCCTCCTCCTTATTCTGTTTGATAAGATCCTAGCATAAGCCAGTGGATTTATGAAGATGACAGAATAAGATTTAAAAAAAGGGAAAGTGGCCTCTTCTAAAACACAGAAATATGGCTTTGAGATTACAATGACTTTTTTACATCAACTCAAAAGGAAAAAATTAAGTCTCATATTTCCTTTTCTATATTTTTCTTCAGGGGAAAATATACCTGCACTGATAGCGTTTTTGCTCCAGCCATACTGGATCACAAAGGGCAGAGATGCCTGCAGTATTTTCTGCTTGATGTTATCCTCATACTGATGGTTCTCCTCCGAGCGTTCCCTTTCTCGTTCCTGCTGTCTGTCAGTCGATTCTCCTGTCACAGTCAGGCCAGCTGTGACTCTGTTGTCTGCGACCAGGACCACCAGCACGCCTCTTGTTACCTGTCAATCATCTAATAACTTACCACATGCCCAACTATTAAATAAACACTGATTATTATATCAAACCTGGTAGTTTATATGAGAGGAAACCATCATACAAAGGAGCAATCTATTTCAACATTCTACCAGACTCTCTGAAGAAAACACCAGTCAAACACCTGAAGAACTCACTCAAAAGTTGGTTTCCCCCAGCGACCCCTTCTACACTATTCAAGAGTTTATGAGCTGGAAATCAATTGAATCATGAACTGATATTTTTAAACTTTATGTTCAGTATGTCCTTTATTGTATTGACAAAAATTCTAAACTCAACGTTTTTATGAATAAAGAAATATTGTCTATTGTCTAAACGAGAAGTTCATCATCACTAAATAAATAACTATTTTAAGGACTTTCTAAAATCCTACTTTTTGAAAGTTTTAAAAAAGTTAGAGAAATGCTTGTAAAAGTGTAGAAGAAATGCTTGGAAAAGTAGAGAACTAAATGGAGATTATAGTAAGAAATATTGTACTTAAAATAATTTGTTTTCTATCTTTTTCCAAGCATTTTATCAAACAACATACATTAGTTTAAACTGCTGGTCCAATTAATGCAATCACACGAGTAGTTTTTCTAAGTTTAGACCACCAAAAAAAATGTCCCTCTAAAGGTTGGCATAATAATTAGCTTTATTTTCAATATACACACTATAACATTTTCACCCATTTTGCATGTTGTTTGTCAGAGATATTTTGTCTAATATTGTTATAAGCCATCAAGAAATAAAATTCCCATACAGGGCTGTATAAAAAAAATTTAAGTTTTACTGTTTATTATCAAGAAGGCCTAATATAAATGATTTCTTCTGTAATTCAATGAAGACTACATTGAAAAATTGTGAAAAAATAAGTACATCATTGCAAAAAAGAATTAAAAATCTATTAATTTCCCAATTTATACAATTTACTAGCAATTACCCATGGCTTCACATGCGATTTTCAAAGGCTTACCAAGTGTATGAGCACTTATGATTTGAGTGGAATTATATTTTGACACCCAATGTCGAGATTTCCCTTGTTGCATCAATCAAGAAAATATATAAAAAATTGTATATTTATGGCCATTTTAGTTTACTCCAGTGTTAGTATTTCCCATAGTTTATTTTCCTGATCAAGAAAGTACATATCACATACGCAGGTGTTTTCCCTGTCTGAGAAGCCTACCTCTGTTAAAAAGACAAGTAAGATGGGTTTTATAACAGTCTTTAAAATGTATAGTATAAGTTAGATAGTAACCTTGTCTTTTATATCTAATTTAATATATGCTAAAAATGTACAGTTACTAATAACTTTACATTTTCTATATAGATCTTTTTCTTACTCTGTGCTGAACAGGAACTGCAGCAAAGGTTGAAATAAGAAAGCTATATACTCTATGTTTTCAAGATTATAAAGGTAAAAAAATTGAAAAATAGTGGTTAAATTAATTAAAATATGAGGTTATACATTCATAAAACAATGCTTACACAAAACAATTGATTACAATTTAACAGGCTCTTTCAATTTAATATTTTGTAACTTTACAGAAAAAGATGGGATTTTTGTTACTTTAGAGGCAAGTGAAGCGTACCCCAGGAGGGATCTTTGAAAATAAGAATTGGCCTACATTCATATCAGGGACTCTAAAAATATCCATGTAAAATTTTAGTACAATCGGTTGAATAGTTTTACGCGTGACAGCATAACAAACAAAGTCACTTTATAAGTCGTTTATAATATTATTAGGATTGACATTATTGCCTTACACAGAATACTTTTAACCATCAGTGCACTTTGCCTAAAACAGCCCACCTTGTACAGACTGGACCACTTACTCTAATAAAGATTTTTATTGTTCATAAATCTAGCAAAAAAAAAACAAAAAAAGCTTAAGAACAAGACTAGCATCTTCTTTTTTCAACTAATAAAGATTCTAAACCATCCTAACACCCAAAAGGCCAAACCCGTGGCAGTGTACCACAATTTCCAGTAGCTTGGAAGCTTGTCTTATCTCTTCACATATATTTCTTCACCAGATCTTGACACCCTGCTAGTCTTTTACTAACTTTGTTTTTCAAAAATAATTAAGATTTTGTTGTTCCTTGCACCTGAATCAGCAATATCCCCTAATACAAATTTATGAATACAATAAAATCCAGGTTCTATTTTGCATGTTTTTCTTCTATTGGACTCATTTTCTTTTGAAATAATTTAAACAAATTTTTCATTTACATACTTAAGAAATACATATGGCAATTTATTCACATGTGACCTACCACATAGATTAAACTTTACGACAAATTATTATAGTACTTGTAATATATGATATTTTATTGACACAGAATATACTGTTTTATAAATTATTTACAATAATATAATTGAGGACAGAGTTACACATAATCATAGGATTTTTTGAAGTTTCCTATTGAAGGAAAAAAAAACAATAATAATAAAAAAGTAAGCTTAAGCAAACAGTTTTCATGCAAACTTTTTACATCCAGGAAGGTGGCGACCCTTCCTCACGTGTTTAACACAAACAGGGATGTTAAAGCATGATAACTACTTACATACATATATAACATTACCACTTCTATTAGAATTGTTTATGTGTCTGATAAAGTCTTTGATTAAAAAGTTAAGAATTGTTTATGTGTCCGATTAAGTCTTTGATTAAAAAGTTAAATTTTTAAGTATGTTGTATCAACAAATATCAGAGCTATAGTATTTTCTATATCCCATAGTTTCTTATCTGAAAACGAATTCAACTTATCAGTAGAAATAAAATGTAGTAAAATCTCTTATAAGGTCCTAAAGATGTCATTCAGGCATTTGTTCCGATAGAAACAGTAAAGATAACAGGATTTCATAACTTTTAACGAACAAACAAATCAATAAATTATCAATAATCACATAATAAAATTTGATCGAACTTCTAACTGATTATTCTTTACAAAATGAATTCATTGGCTGCTTTGGGAGATGGGTATTAAATAGCATGAGTAGAGTAGAATCTCTTTGATTAAAATTTGTTTTTATAATGAAAAGGATTGTGGAAAACATGATTTTTCTGAAAATTTGTCATTGTTCAGTGATACAATAAATAGTAACACTACATTTCAAGATCAGCAGTTATGATCTGTGACTTGATGTTATCAATTAACCACCTGAGGAAGAGATCAGATTACAGATCTTGAAACTTCCTTTATAAATAGATTTTTCTATTGAGGATAAATATACTAAGTTTAATTAATGCCAAAGTTCTGCAAAAACTTATTCCTTTTACATAGTAGAATATTGTACTTGTATTACACATTTTCTTTACTAGACTTCTGGTTTGGGGTAGTTTGGTGACACTGACATTAGATTTATATACTAAATATTACACAAACACATACACACACTGACATATAAAAATAATACCTGAAAAGTTTTTTTGGTATTACATGACCATGAAACCGATTGTTAAAGTGCCATCTTGATTTTTATCCCCACGATACCAACGTTAAAACTTCAAACACTTCCACATCCTTATTTACATATGGAAATTACGAGAAATGCTTCAATTTAAAGATATTAATATGTAATCCATCCTAAAGCTTTTTAGTTATTTCAATGTTGTTGTTCAGGGGCTAAATATATTAAAATTTGTTTTCTCTCTATTTATATACTTAATAAGTGTACATACCACAAAACTTAAACTTGTATTCTTCAAATGAGTTGCTTCACATAGTTCATAAAAAAAGGTATATAAATGTTCTAAGCCATTTTTAACATGACAGTGTTAAAATTTAACTTATGAATTAAAATTTCAAAATTCAGGGTTATTTTACTTCAGCCAGATATTTTCCAATTTTGATTTGGACCCAATAGCCCATAAAACACATTTAGTTAAATCAATTAAATAAAATGATGGCGTAGAAAAGAATCCTGTCATCTTCTACAAACAAAAATAAATTTGGTATAAAACTTTAAATTTGGCAAATCTGTAACTTTTAGCACATAATCAGTGGGAAGGGTCAAATGTTTAATTTAAGTACCTTTACAAATTTTTACCTTAGCCGTTGATTTTAGAGGAAGACAGGCAGCACAACACATGACTAATTTGGGAAATTTACAACTTAGTTCTTACAGTTTTGTTTCTCTATGTGTACATTTAATCCCTTTTAGTAGGAGAAAAAAATTGTATATTGTAATTTTCCAACTTTAAAATTTTGTAATGTTGTATCCATATTCTCTCAAAAGCAATTATCCAATAACCAGTTCTTCTTTTGTGTTCAGCAAACATATTTGAAAAAACTTGCATGCTTTCTGCAAAATAGTGGACATTTTAGAATTCAGATTCACAAGGAAAACAAACCCAAAACTGACACAATGAAGTACATTTTGAGACAGTGTTGTTGATGAATTGGAAGGGGCGAGAATCTGTGCCTTGCTTATTAAAAGTACTTTCCAAGGCTTTTGACAGTGTGCACTTAATGTTGTACCAGTTCTCTAATGGAGGTGTTCGGGATCTCCTCCATTTATGGTTGTCTTAAAGATCAAAAATCACCAGATGGAGATTCCAAACATTATTTTAAACCAAATAAAAATGGGCATGGAATCTCTTGGGAATCTAACCTTGGACCTCCTTCCTTCCTTGAATATAAATAACTGAATTTACCGTATTCAGATTGCACTAGGTTATCCATAATAGAAAATATCAATATGTGGATAGCAAATTAACTCTATTTTAAAAGAAAGTTAAAATAAAATCTGAAAAAATAAAATCATACATGGATGAATTTAACATTCAGTGTTTTAACCTGCAAACTAACCAGTCAAGTACAAATTTAATAAATTTTGTCTATGACTACATGGGGATATGTAAACCTGATGTCCTTTAGTAAGAAACTAACTCTACAATCTTTTAGGGATATTACTTAAATACAGGCCTGACCTGGCACAATCATGTTGACGAGCCTATGATTGTCTCATGAGTACAGTACAGTAAAAGTGTCTGTCAGAGTCAACTATGTTACACTAAATATACAATATACAACTGTATAGCCATAATATATGTTAAACTACTGTACTATAATAACTGTCTACTTACAATACATGTACACTGTAGCTCTATACTGGCCATCCTGACTACTCTCACGAGGCCATCGTGGTCTACCTAACTTCCTGGTTAGACTATCCCCTATTTTATTTTCACTCCTATCTTCACTTATTCTTGGGTTATTTTTAATCCCATGAAAATGTAAAACCTCTAGTCAACTGGGCACTCTGGTCAAAACCCTTCGCCGACTTAAACGCCAGATAAATACCTCCCAGTAATCGTAACATCTGCTGACCATGGTTATGGTCCCCCTCCTTTTTCAAGTTTAGAATACATGATGGACTTATCCCTTTTTTTTAACCCATCACATCACTGTCAACCTTAATTTGTCAACAATATTTTATATGTATACACACACACACATATATATATATATATATATACTTTGTATATATATATTATATATAATTTCAATAAACATTGAATCACAAAAAAGTATGTGACAGATACAGCCAAATACAAAATAATTGAATCGTAAAAAGTGAGGGCTCTGAGGTGTAATGTAGCACATTCACCCGGTTAAGTGAGAGATCCGGGTTCGAGTCCCGGCGGAGCAAGTACTTTTTGCGATTCAATGTTTATTGAAAATTAAAATAAGGCTATTGCCATCTATACAAATTTTATATATATATTATATATATATATATATATATATATAATATAAATAAACATATAAATTGCAAAAAGTACTTGCTCCGCCGGGACTAGCGAACCCGTGATCTCTCACTTGTCGTGTGAATGTGCTACCATTACACCACAGAGCCCTCACTTTTAGATATATATATATATATCTAGGATATATGTAATACAGTCCAATAATAAACCTAACTATATGGCCAAATTAACCCCCTCCCCTCGATATAACTCCTGCACTTTTTGTTCATAAACTCATCCGCACAGCCTATATACTTTGTACTTTTTTATAACATTTAGGAATTTAACGTACATGTGAGATAGAGAATTGTACTCAAATGTTTTTTTACTTGTAAATACTCTGCAATAAAGGTTTAAAAATAAATAAACCCGTTTCATCTCCACAGATAATTGAAGACTATTAGATTTCACTGAAATTGCTGTAAACTGTATGATTTTAAATTTCAGCATTTTAAATATAATGTTTAACTCTCACCATGTGCACATCTCAAATGCTGGATTTAAGAAAATAAATTTTTTAAAATTTCAAGTTCCGTTTTTTTAAATAATTATTTTACATGCTAGAGAGACATAGGTCAACAAATATCGGACTTTAAAATAACTCTAATACAATGTTTACAAAATTTTATTGGAAATATGAGAAAATATGCTGTACAAAAAACATTTTTAACTTATGAAACACAACAAAACATCATATACAACATTTAAAGCTGAGGTCTGTCTTCGATACACTCGTTTGCTCGACACCAGTAAATGTTCCATTAGATCAAACACAGTTGAGACCAGAGTTCAGTACAGTTTGTTTATCCTCCTTAGGACATCTGGTCCAACACTTGATTGCCAACGGTCACAGATAATTCTGCTCCATCTTCTGTCTTCAACGGATCATCTAATGACTCCAACTGCAATTTATAGTGAGCTCTGGACAGATCGATGGCTTTCTCGTAACGGACTCGAGGAAAATTTTCAAGATGTCAGTTACATAACTCCATACTCCAGTTGAGTTATCACGATCCTCGTCTGGTCAAGAAAATGATTAAATTCAGAGCAGAGAGAATTTGATCTTTGTTCTCCACAAGATCTGTTTCTGCTCCTTTACTCAAAAGACAGAAAATCCGCAACAAGTCAAACAATCTTTTTCCTGTAAAATAAATCTTTAGTTCTTTATCAATGAAAGTGTTCCTAACTGAATCGGTTACTAGTGTAGTGAAAAGCCCAACCAGGTTCGGGTGTTTGGACACTTTTACTGACGTTCAACAAGATGTAAAACTGACCCTTTGGATCAAAAGTAAAGAAAATGCTTTTTGATCAACTCTGCTGACAGCTTTCTATTCTCTTTGATTTCATGGTACACAGCAATATTTGATAAACAGTTCTATTATTTCCTTGTGTGTCCTAGAATTCAAATAAGAGAATTTCACACTGCCTATTTCTACAGTTTCCAAAATCGCTTGAGTCAACAGTAAACCTTTATGAAGTACCAAAGTTTCCTTGTACTGAAGAAGAGTTTTAGCCAATTTCAGACCGTTTTGGTACACATACAATTTATCATACACATGAGGAAAAGATTTACACATATTTTCACAAAAAACAAGATAGAAAAAAGAGGACAGTGACAAATCAGAAAATTTGATCTCATTAGATGAAAACTCTTTAATCAAAACTCTTTCTTCATCAACATTGATCAACTCATTATTTTCCACTAATGCCAGAAAATGCCAACGGGTCACTTTTTAACTTCAGGATGAAGGCAACAATTTTAGATGCTAGTACACTTAACTTACTCGAACTTCTCTCATTGTATTCCAAGTCGACATGAATGAGTGGATTACCCAGCAGATGTAAGAGAGCTTGAAGTAGCACCATTTTCACCCTTTTATCTATATTTTGATTGTCACTGATTTCATTCACAAATGGTTCATAAAATTGCACAATGAGACAGTACACATCTCTTATTCGCTGAACGTTGTCATCACAGTCCAACAACAACTTTGACTTCTCATCTAAATTTTGGAATTGGGGCAGAGGCAAAGAATTTATAAAAGTATAAACCACATTGAACACACATTGCATCAATGGACTTTTCCTGTTGGGAATTCGAAGCACAGTGGTTTTGAATGGGTTTCAATAAAATTTTAAACTTGATCACGTCCAGACTCTCGACCTGAGCGAGGTATTCCATCAAGCACTCTTTGGGGTTACCGATTTCTGCACATTTTTTGAAGAATTTTTTCCGAGTAACGGAACACTGCCGGGTTATCTTGCATTGCCGCTTGATTGATGTAGTAAGACGCAATTGGAATTACATCATTTGCTCTCTCTTTCAGCACACTCTCAAATGTGTCTTCATTGATTGATAAACGTCTTCACACCTCTTGTGTCACCACTGGCCAGTAGGTCACTGAGATATTCAACCAAGTCCACTTCAACTGCCATTCTAATAGTTGTCAGCTCTCAGTCTGCAACATACGTCAACTTGGAGTCACTTCCAACAAAACAGTGTTTACATAATCTTGTGGTGTTCAACAGTCATCACTAAACAAAATTACAATATTCATCTTTGTTCAATTGTAAAGCTACTAGAGTACAGGAATTATGAAATTGTTCAGCTGTTTATATGCAATTGTAAATAGATCTTGTTTCTACAAGTTTTAATCTTTTACAGGTTTTACATTCCCTGATTTATACTTTACAATTAAATTTCCGATGGTTCTGACGATGCTGTCAGATTGTCTAGAGCACCCAAGACTCTTTCAGCACCTAATCATTTTCTGCTTGATTTCTCTGCTAACTTTCTTCTTGTATTGTCAGTCAGAATTTAATTTCTTTTATATTAACATGTATCTGACTTGCAATGCGCCTCTCTATCTTATCAGACACCCACCTTTTGCCAGATTTTAGACTCAGTTCAGTCTTTTCCTCATCACTTTTATCCACTATATGAACACTTTTTTCCACAGCGGTGTACTGAGGTAAGCTGGAAGCTGCAAAAGTGTACTGACAGTAGAGTACTGTGGACAGGAGAAACACAGTTCCATCGCTGACACTATTTTCATAATCAATATAGCACCTTCACTGCTACACGGGTTACGTACCGACTTTGGGAAAGGCAGGATAGTATTAATGTGTGTGTCCACCGTAGTCAATGTGTTAAACTATGATAAATCTCCAGTAAAAAAATACATTGTTTAACACCTTCATTATGACACAAGTTATGTATCGACTTGTAGGAAAGCCGAGATGGTATTAATGTGCGTCCATTGCAGTAAATGTGTTTAAACCAGTCATTTTACAATGAATTACTGCCTTGTGTGGCGTTTTAACCAAAATAAAATGCCAAAATGTACAAAACACTAAAATTGAAAACATCAAGATCCAAACAATGTTCCCAAACTATTCTCTATAAAACTGTTTTGTAGTATAAAAATGACTAAATATAATGAGTGCTAAAAAATGAGAAAGTGTAAAACTAAATCTTTTCAAAGACTTTTAAAATGCAAATGAATTAAATGCCATTTTAATACCATTTAATGGGATAAAGAAATGTGGCACGTGGGTTAAAATTTTGTTTTATAGTACAGACATAACTTTTTATGTAATAGTTTATTTTATTTGAAAATTTTTTAAAAAGTTTAAAAAATAAAAAGATTTTTGGAGGATATTTTGAAACGCAACTTACGTGACAAATTACTCAGATCGTCTTTAAGGTCATATTTTCATTATATTAACCTTTTATAAACTTTGTAGAATTTTACAATTTTGACTTCACCTCTTCAAATATTTTGATTTCCTAAGGTGACCAATGAACATATGTCATGATAACTCCATAGCTATTCAACACATACATGCACATATTTATATACAGGTTGTCCATAAATTACTCTATCAAACTTCACCACTTGATTTTTTCAAATCAAAATAAGTAAAAAAGGTCATGTAAAGTCCTATCTTGCTTATTTTATTATTGACCTCTTGTAGGGTTTTTAGGAAATAATAACATTATATCTTTAAATTGAATACAGGCATAAGGTTCAAAATTTGCAAAATGTTTAGGCTTTGAAGTCACACTGTTTTGAACTTAATTAAATATAGTACATTCCTCATTATATCTTTATAGGAGAAGGTTCACCAACTCATCTCATCCTCTAGGACAAGAAATACCAATCATGTTTATAGCATTTAGTTTTACTTTTCGAAGACATTTGACAGTATTGATCACGACAAACTTCTCCTCAAGCTTAACTCTCAGGAAGACTCTTAAATTGGTTAAACTCTTATTTAAAAAAAATCTAACTCTCAGAGTTAACTTCATGAGAGCTCTCCAAACCCTTCAGAGTGGACACGAGAGTTCCTTAAGGTTCTTGTCTTGGTCCTTTGCTATTTTTAAATGTATATATTAATGACACAATAGACATCCATTTAGCTGACCATCTACATGATCATGTATCTTATTATTATCATCTGATATCTGGCTTTATGCATTTCTTAAAGTATTTATAAAAGTTCAGTTATTGGAAAAAAATTAAGAAAAATAAAATTTCAGACAGAAACTCTTCTAAGAAGGAACAACCCCTAAACTTATCTTTTCTTTACTGCTACATAATGAGTACTGCTGTATTGTTACTTAATGTTAAGTATTAGTGGTAAGATGCTTACTCAGGTTGAACACTAAATAAACATCTGAATTCGCTCACACAAAAATATCTCTATGATATAGAATGTTAATATGAACTTCAACTCTGTGATTCAGCTTCAAAATCTGTTTAATGGTCAATTTCAAGAAAAATTTGAACTGTGCATTTGTAATATACAGGCAATTAACAGAGAATAGGGTAGCCTACAAATTTAAATTTTAATAGTTAAACATATTACCTAATTGATAAACAAATGATGGTACATAACTAAATTGCTATCTTAGGGACAACCCTCTTTTAAGTACTCAAATTAAAACTATAATAATCACCATTGTAATGAAATTACGTAAAGTAAGGATATGTAGTATGACATTTTTACAAAACTTGTAAACACCCTTTCTTGAATTAATATTTAACTATGAACCCTTCAGCCTTTCACTTTAAATTTTTGAGAATCACTTACCAAAAAATAAACTATTTAAAGGATTTTTTTCAAAAATGCACTTTTTGAGAAAATAAAATCAAAATTTTGAATTTTATTTTTTGAACCATTTTTTTGACAAAGTATGTTGTGTTGTATATCAAAAGAAAGGGCATTTAAATCTGAGTAAAATGACACCACTCCCATCTGTCTAGCTTGATTAGAAGAACAGCTGTGATGATTTTAAAATGTTGGTTCCGGTTTTTTCGGTAGATTTAGAGAAACAACATAGCTATAATTTTAAAACCGTTTGAAATATTTGTTGTGAAAATTGGCAATTTTCCTAATTTATATGAACACTACCTTCATACCAAATTTCATGAAATTCTAAGGTTTTTCAAGTAATTATTTTTGTTTTAGTATATCATGATTTCGTATGGATAACACTAAAAAAAGTAGTAAAGTTAGTAAAGGAAATGGACATTTGCTAATCAAGATATCCATTTTAGTTCCTCATAAAGAGTAAAAAAATGCTATGTTAATTTGGTACTTTGGGATTATATACCGACCACACCCAGACATGAATCGTTATTTGACATTTTGCTTCTACTGATTACTAGATTAGCGTAAAACAATATTTCGTCGATATAAAACAGGGAATTGTCTTATCGCAAACCCCTCCCCATCCTCAGACAGAGGTCAGAGTCGAGCGGTCTAGTAGATAACGTGATTGCAGAGTCGCATTGCTTTGTTGTACTTCCGTGTTTTTACCTCTACATTTATATCCAAACACAAAAATTCAACAAAAACAAACATTACCAAAACTAAAACTAAACTCTTTATTGAAAAAAAACACTCAAACTCGTTTTTATTCTTGATCACATTCCGCCACCTTTGGTGCTGCCGAAGCCCACGCTGATGTCAACGAAAGAAAAATATCCCTCGAGATATTACCTATCAGTAAAATATCAAATTCTAGAGGGGCTGATCAGAAATATAAATTGAATTGTAATGAAAAGGCAATTATGTACCGTGCAAATCATGTGATGCCGCGCGGCCTGCCGTAATCAGGATTCTCGAGAAAGATAAGATAACAGCGACAATAATACCGATCACAATACCTGGAAATGCTTATAAGTTTGTAATTTTGTAATTACAGAGTTGTTTTTTCGTTCTATCATGTTTGTTTCTATAAATTTATAGTTTTGTGTTCTTCATACTGGTGTGGTCGGTTATAATCCCAAAGTTCCGTTAATTTTATTTTATGTGATAATTTAATAAAAAATTAGTGTTATTTAGTGTGTTTGACTTTATTGAGTGTGAGAATTTTTTGAGCACTTATTTCAGTATCAATCCTAAAAATTAAAAAAACATTTTTTAGATGTTCTAGTTATTTTTGTTTTTCTAGTAGTATAAGAAGTTTTTTAGCAACCTATATTTAATGTTAATACACACATCTTTCAACAACAAAAATATCACAAAAATTCACCAATAAAGAACAAAGTTACCACATTTTAAAATAACCCTATACAAACTGCTAAAAATGGCACAGCACTTTTGGATAACACCCTCAAACACTACCTTTAGCATAATAATTGACTAACTTTCCAAGAACATGTCTGGTATTGAAAGGGTACAAATCTGAAAATGTGCTTACATTTGGCATAGATGATTTAGATATTGTACAAATTAATTAGTTTTGGTTGATTATATCCATGGTTACAATTATTCAATATTGTTTGATAATTTCAAAGTAAGAAAACCGGGCCCCACCTATCTTCCCTACCCATTACATTTATTATAGACATGTTTCCTTCATATTAACTATTGATTTCTTTATGAAGTGGAACATTTCTATCTTAATTAAACAGAATAAGAACATAATTTAAAGAAAACTAGGCAATAATAGTAAATAATAGCAAGTAGGAAGGCTATAATATTGCATAATTATCGGATTTAAACTGCTAGGTTAGGTTATTAAAGATAGAGGTTATGTAATTAAAAAAAAAGATATAACTACAGCTATGATCTATAATACAGTATTATTATTTCTAAGTGACTTAGATTACCTTTCACTAAATAAGAAGTGACAATCCTGTTTGCAACGCCCTTGCCAGAAACAGACAGCCATTCACATATTATAAAAATAACACTCCAAAATCTGAACTAAAGAACGAGAAAGCTCAGAATATATTACTTCACTTCTCTATCTACTGTTCTTCTTCTTCTTGTTAATGCAACTAATGTTGACTGCTGACTAGGGAGGGACAGAACGGACTTTTTTTATTACATGAGACACCGGCTTGAAATATTAGTGTTGGGATCAGGGATAACCAAATTCAAAAACCTAGATCTGTCCCAGTCAAAAAAGTAAACTAATCGATTATGCGTTTATTTCAAATTTTTCGAACGTTTGAAAGATTCTTACACATGCAATGGTTATTGATGTACTGCACTTTAATTTTGGTGAGCACAAGTTCACTCACTTGTTGCGGGAAGAATTAGGATGCATTTAGTATATTTCTTCAATATCCCATCGTAATTAAGGTGTGTTCGATTGTTTAATATCATCTAAAAACCCGTCTTGAAATAATAATGGCAGACATTTATTTATTTATTTACATACGGTATACACCATTTTATATTGATATAGGTTTATTATGAAAATACAAGAGGCTTGATAAAAAACAACTTACATAAAGTAGTTTATATGCATACATGCTAAAGCACAAACAAAAGCAAAAAACAAGCAACAACAAGTGCCAAATAACATCAACATCGTGAATAAAAAGAAAAATTACAACAATATAGTTTATAAACAAGTGCAACACAGGTGGATCCGTAAAAAAACTTAATTAAAGTATCGTATAAATTACTTACTTACTTACTTGATACTTTTGTTTCCGCAGGAAGTTGGCCCATCTTAGGGCTTCTGCAGGTCCAAAACTGCCCTGTTATAGGAGGGACAGTGTTTAGGGTAGGGTGGGGTGTTCCAGCCCTTTACAATGATCAAAAAATTGTTCCCATGCTATAGAAGGATGGTACTTTGGGATTATACCGACCACACCCAGACATGAATCGTTATTTCACATTTCGTTTCTACTGATTTACTAGATTAGCGTTAGGTTCTAGAACAATATTTCGTCAATATAAAACAGGAATTGTCTTATCGCAAACCCCTCCCCATCCTCAGACAGAGGTCAAAGTCGAGCGTCTAGTAGATAACGTGATTTGCAGTCTCGCCGCCCGTTCAGCTGGTGCATCGCTGTGGGTGTTGTACTTCCGTGTTTTACCTCTACATTTCTCCAAACACAAAAAATTCAACAAAAAACAAACATTTCTCAAACTAAACTCTTTATTAAAAAAAAACACTAAAAAACTTGTTTTTATTCTTGATCACATTCCGCCACCCAAAAATGCGAGTGCCTCCGGCCATCAGCGCGGGCTTTGGCAGCACCTTCGGTGCTGCCAAAGCCCGCGCTGATATCGACGAAAGAAAAACATCCCTCGAGGTTAGTACCTATCTAGTAAAATATCAAATTCTAGAGGGCTAATCAGAAATATAAATTGAATTGTAATGGAAAGGCAATTATGTACCGTGCAAATTCACGTGATGCCGCGCGCCTGCCGTAATCAGGATTCTCGAGAAAGATAAGATAATAGCGACAACAATACCGATCACAATACCTGGAAATGCTTTTAAGTTTGTAATTTTTGTAATTGAAGAGTTGTTTTTTCGTTCTATCATGTTTGTTTCTATAAATTTCTATTTTTTGTGTTCTTCATACTAGTGTGGTCGGTATAATCCCAAAAGTACCAGAAGGATTGATCTATTAGGAAATTTTTTAGCTCACTCTTGAATTTTTTGTTGTTACAATTGATTGTTTCTTATTATTAGTGGTAAAACTTGATAAATTTTTAGTCCAGAGAAATTTGGTTTTTTTTTTTCAAAAAGAGTAAGCCTATGTTGCATTGAGAAATTGTTCTTAAATCTAGTATTGTAATTATGACTATTGTTTATAAATTCTAAGTTTTGAGATTTTATGTACCAGGCACATTCATAAATATATAGACATAGAACTGTTAATATTTTAGGTTTTTGAAGTGATCACTACAATGTGAGCGGGGAGGCAGGCCCAACAAATGGCTCTGATGGCCTTTTTTTGCCAAGTAAAAATTTCGTTTGAGATTTGAGGCTGAAGCCCCCCACAGGATGATTGAGTAAGAGATGTGAGACTCGAACAAACAGTGGGTATACAGATTTTTCCAATTGGTTGTTTTTGAGTTTTGCAAGGTTTCGAAGGAGGACAAAAATACGCCTTTGGCTACTTTGCTTTCAATTTTGACCAACTGTTCATTCCAGTCTAAACCCATCATCCAATATCACCCCTAGCAGTTTCTGCTGATTTTAGTGACATCCATCTCCCTGTCACCTATGCACAAGCTAGGAGTCCAGGAATTTTTTGAATTTTTCTTTTGTTTTGTTTGGATGCAGATGCATTTTGTTTTTTCTTGATTGAGTTTGAGGTGGTTTGTTTCAAAAAAATTGGGCTAGATTGTTTGCTTTGATGAAGGATTCTAATTCCAGGACTCCACAATCTTCCGTGCCTGGTAAAGTAACTAGGGTAGTGTCATCAGCGAACATATAAAGATTTTCCACTGGAATCTTACTGTTATGTTGTTTACATAAACCCCGGAAAAGCAAAGGGGCCAGGATTGAACCTTGTGGCACGCCATTTTCGGATCAAACTGTGGTCGTGAAAGTGTGGATTTTAATTTTGAATTTGGTTGTGCTGAGAACCTCCACTACCTGATACCTATTGGTCAAGTATGAGGTTAGCCATGCGATGGCAGAATTTTGAACGCCCGAGTGCTGATAATTTCT
>NW_025781252.1:0-43252 GCF_021130785.1 Homalodisca vitripennis | reverse complement strand
TTAGAAAGTACATTCCACCAGCATATAAATGCAAATAAAAAAAAAAAAAAAAAAAAAAAACACCATGATACCAACTGTTTAAATTCAAAAAGTACCTGTTGAACCAGTGTACTTGTGAGGCTTTAAAAAATGTAAATTAAAAAAAAATATTTAGGGGTTCAGGTAAATCTTTATTTAAAATGAACGAACGCATAGATCACATCTGTTAATACAGTAAGAATAATAGACAGACATCATGTTCTAATAGATAGATGTAAGCAAACAAAGTTTAGAAACAAATTTGCTAATTTACAGAAAATACTACTGTGTAAAAATCCAATGGTATAGGTAGTTGTACTGAAGTTTGTATAATTTAAAAAGATAAAGATAAAAGGTACAGATAGATCTGTGACTGAGTTGTGATAACTATATTGGATACCTGTTAGCAATATCTGCTGCCCGGTCGTAATCCTCAAGGAAACACATGACTCGCACCATAGACAAGTTTGTCACCAGCATCCGTGTAATGTCTCATGGGCTGACTCCATGTCTCCAGTGCTCTCCATGTACTGAGCCCACCACCGTATTAGAGCTCTAGAGTCACACACCACCACAGGTTATTGTATATCTACTGACTGAAAAATAAAAGTATAGGCGAGTCTAAAATATAACAAATCTCAATGGTTCAAGAAAAAGATTTGTTATTATTTTGAGAAATAAAGGTTTCTAATACTGAGTTTAGATGTGACCAATATTCAACACAAACGAATTCTTAAAATTGAACAAGAGTCTCTGGATAATGAATCTCCAGAGTTTTACAAAAATTTTACAATGCTTAACGTTATTACAAAGTTTAAGTAGTCCATCCTCACTCTCTGACTTCTATTTACTCTTAATGATTATGTCTCTCTTAATGAAAAATGTACATAGTAAATGTCAAATTCCTTAACAATATTAAACTTTATTCTTTGTAATAACTCATAACACCTCACGCTTAAAATTCCACTGTCAGACTTACATTAGGTTCTATCCACCATAGCACGCTTGACCAGATAATACAAAACACATAAACTCTCAATATGGACAAAAAATAATGTGAACACTAATCAAGCTTAGGTTACTTAAATTGCTTAACATTAACTGTCTTGATAAATGTTTACTAAAACATAGCTGACAACTGACTGAAGGTTATTGCGGCTATTGACAGAAAGCAGCAGTATGTTCAACTCAAAACAGTCCTTTGCAGCTTCCTACAAGTAAGCCTATCATGTTGAACACAGAGTTACAATGATTCATAATAAAACATTCATACTGAATGCTTCTTATTTTTTATACAAGTAGCTAAGTTAAACACTCATCCAGTAAGTGATGTTGAATTCCCATTAGGACAGATTGGTCTGTCTCAGTCATAAGAACGAGAATCTTGT
Source organism: Homalodisca vitripennis (assembly GCF_021130785.1). Classification (NCBI taxonomy): domain Eukaryota; kingdom Metazoa; phylum Arthropoda; class Insecta; order Hemiptera; family Cicadellidae; genus Homalodisca; species Homalodisca vitripennis. Next base: position 41,846 of record NW_025781252.1, on the reverse strand, counting down.
GTGACATTATTTTGTTTACCTTACTTCTTTAAATTTGATGATTAAAGCCAGTAGTTAAAGCTGCACCTGCTTAACAAATTTATTTTATTCATTAAATTCTCGGCTTAAGGTAATTAATTTAATTGTTTAAGGTAAGTTTTTGATCAGAACTTTCACGTTTATTAGTATATTGTGGAGTTAAATCTGTGCCTAGTTTTACACGTTCATGTCAACAGCTAATTTCCAGACTTTTTAAATGCCGTTGAATTTATTAATAATGATAATACAAAAAACCCATAATAATAATTAAAAAGTTAAATGTTCAAGTGTATCGAGAAAAATATGTAGGCTTCACAATTTTTGCACAAACAAAATGATTTAAAAAAATGTTTATCAATGTTTCTCCGCGTACACCAAGGGGTTACCTAAAATATTAAAAATACTTAAAAAAAATTAAGCAAACGTGTGCCTCACGGGGTACATGATAGTCTGATGTATTTCTTTAAGCGCATACTCATTTACTCAAACCACCAAGACAGGCAATCAATAAAAAATACAATAAGGAAAATGCATAGTAACGTCTACCCCAACATGCGCACGACGCGCTTTACAAATTCTCAGTACCCAATTGGGCACACAACGGCAGTTATGAAAGATTGTGTGTACCCGATACACCAAACCCCTGTTTCATGATTTCAACTTCTCCATAAGCTTTTTCAACCTTTAACTATAACAAGATCATATGAGGGATCACATTCATCGTATAAATCATTTTCATTTTTAAATATTTTATGCCACTTTAACCCTTTTTTAGGACCAGACCAAAATTTGACATGTACAAAGAAAATGTTTGCGTTTTTCTGGCCATGCTCCAAGAATGTGCATATTAAAAAAAATGTGCGATTTTTCAAGCGTTTGAGAGAAAAATCATATCTTCAGAACTAATTACTGTACAGATTTGTTTTTAGGCTTATTGTGAAAAAATAAATTTAAGTCATTATATAGCAAAAAACAATTTGATTTATCTGTTTTCAAATAAAAAAGTGAGTTTGATCTTCAATAACTTACCAAAAATAACAATAAATTATCCGTGGGAAATGATTATTTATTAGTTCTAAATATAATTCTCTATAACTTTACAAAATTTGAAAGCCCTAGAAATAAAAAATAAAAATTTTGTAAATGAATTAAATTAAATTTTTCTGTAACACTGGTTAAAACACATTTTTCAGCATTGGCCTAACATACAAAACCTTTATAGGCTACTAAGGATATTATTCGGTAGTTTGGGATTATACCGACCGCACCAGTATGAAGAACACAAAAATATACATTTATAGAAAGAAACATGATAGAACGAAAAACAAATCTTAAATTACAAACTTTACAACGATTATCAACTGTTAATGGGGTCAGATTCCGTTATATGCCCCCAACGCTTAAACTTTTTTCAATGAACTTAGAAACGTTATAAAACGATGTAGTTGAGTAACAGAAACTAACATTCCATCAATCAACAAGCATTTCAGGTATTGTGATCGGTATTGTTGTTGCTGTTATCTTATCTTTCTCAAGAATCCGATTACGGCAGGCCGCGCGGCATCACATGATTATTTAAGTTTTTTGCATGGTACATAAAAACAAGTTTTGTGTGTTTTTTTCAATAAAGAGTTTAGTTTTTTGTTTGGTAATGTTTGTTTTTGTTGAATTTATGTGTTTGTAGAAATGTACGTGTAAAACACGGAAAGTACAACAAAGCGACGCACCAGCTCTGAACGGGCGGCGAGACTCTGCAATCACGTTATCTACTAGACCGCTCGACTTTGACCTCTGTCTGAGGATGGGGAGGGGTATGCAATAAGACAATTCCTGTTTTTTTATTGACGAAATATTGTTCTACGCTAATCTAGTAATCAGTAGAAGCAAAATGTCAAATAACGATTCATGTCTGGGTGTGGTCGGTTATAATCCCAAAGTACCCTGACAATATTACGATTGCAAACATGGCCGTAAAATATTTTTTTCACCAAGCTGATGATTCCAAAAGACGTTTAAAATTTGATATCATAGTAAGAAAACATACAGGGGAACAGAAAAATAGTATATTTATTCCATATAGAAGTAAAAATATCTCTGAAAAAATCAGAAAAGTCCACCGGCGATAAATCATACGGCTAGTCCTTTTCGCATAGTACGCCGCCGGCGATAAATCAGACGACTGGTTCCTTTTCGCATAGTACGCCGCCGGTGATAAATCATACGGTTGGTCCTTAAAGGGTTAAAGAAGTACAAAACATGTTTTTAATTAAAATTTGGATTAAATATTTGTTTGGCAAAAAGTTAAAGCATTAGGCTCATAAAATATCCAAGAACAAAAGAAAAATATTCTGTCACTCACGGGTCACCAGAAGCGGGTAATGTAACGTTCCAATGCTGTGTAGTCGTGCAGTAACATACGAGGCACTTGGTGACGATGAGTGTCAGCTCGTTTGTACAATCTCAGCCGCACGTTCCAGGTCCCCTTGGCTCTCCAGGTGCTTGCCATACCTGTCCACCATTTATTCTCTACATGTCACGCACTTTACAGTCACAGTTATATTATGTTTTCCGGATAATAATTATTACTATAATATGAATATATATGTGGTGAAGTAAAATTGTAGCAAAAAAATTAAGTCTAATAATAAATAATAATACACTACACAAGCAATACAGTTTAGCTTTATATACATTTATAATTTGAAAATAATTAATGCAATAATTGTAGTTATCACTATCAAAGATAAAATAGCAATGTTTACAGGAATTTAAAATTTGACACAGGCATAGTAGAAGTACACATATCTATAGTGGAAAAAGTGATATTTTATGTAATTAACTTTTAGTCTCCGATATCAAATTATAATTTATCTAAGAAAAAAGTAAAAATGCATAATAAATGAAGAACTGGAATTATATTAGTTTTATCGGTTAAAAAAAGCCTAATCAAGCAAGTGACTAAAATATAAAAAGTAGTTGATGTTAAAGTGTAGTTAGGAAAAGGAGTTTAATGTGAAAACCTAAAAAAAAATCACATTAGATTGATCTTGAAATTTGCATAAAAAGGAATGAGTTAAGTACCAATGACAGGTGTGACGGACATGGATCCTGTCCTTCTCCTCTGCCAGCTTGACAGCGTCTCTCCACTTGCCCTGAGCCTGCAGCAGTCTGTTGAGTAGATCCCACCTCCCACACACAGCATACAGCTTCTCTGCCTCCTCCTGTACAGCACATCTGTGATTCTCTTTTCGATAGTGGATTTATGTATTAACTTATAAACAGAAATACCATCAATCCCTTAAGTGCTGTAGGCAGATACCTATGCCTGTGGCCGAGAATCGTGTAAGTGATGACTCCTCGTGTTTTCCTGGTTAAAACAAAGATTGCATCATCGTGCTTGATGGATGAGGTCATTCTGAAATCTTTGTCTGTCTATTGGCTTTGCGCCAACTAGCCTTTGTTATTGGGTAAGGATGGGTGAGGAGGGGTAAGAGACAGTTCCATCACTCCTGCCATGATTGTGCTGTGCACTATCACCTCTGTGTCGCCATGCGTTGTAAACAAGCATGTCATTGACCATTGAATTTATTATCTGCTGTTTTCATAGTATAGGTATTTCTGTCTATTATTATTTTCATTGTAATACTATTAAAAATATATAATATTAGTAACCAGTTAGTGTTAGTAAACTTTCCCTCTACTTCTCCACAAAAAGTCTTACAAATACAGCATTTGATAACTTTAGGACAATTTGTATAGTTTATATAATGCCTATCATAAGTAATGTTGAAAACATATATGTTTTTTTTATTAGATAGCACATGAGGTATTTGGGACAAAGCCCCAGGCAGGGAAGAGTTGTACAGGTCTGAAAAAAAAGCCAGCACTTAAAAGAGTTAATTGACATATTTCACCTGCAACAAGCCGATTATGTTGCAGATACATATCATGACACTGCACTGCTTAACAATAGCTGCATATCCCATTTGTTCACGGTTTGTAAGCATGGTTTTCAGTTCTTTAGGTGTAAAACTGAACTCCAAAGAATACTTTGTAGCATACTACTCTATAAATAGAAATCGATAGTACGATCTTTACCAGCATTCCAAGGTGCACTGCCAGAGCCGCCACTCTGGCCTCAGGCTCGGGAAGTTGTTCAGCCTGGCGTAGTGCTGCCACACCTCTCGTGTCCTTCATGTTGCCTAGACAGATGCGGGCCACATCCAGTCGCTGCGCCTTCACACACATACGTGCCAGGCTACTCCACACTGCCACACTACACCCAATACAAGAAATAATGTAACACTGGAAGTAAATTATGATTTTAAACACAAATATAATTACATCAAATTTTCCTGTACTATCGATGAACTAATTTCAACATTAACTTTCTTATACTTCAACTTCCTTGAACTTCTATTTCAATAATAAATAGTCAGCATCAATAAAATGAAGTACGCTTCTCTCTGGACCAACACTAATCATGGTGGAGAGTAAGTCTGTTCAGCATTGGTATAAGGGAGAAATTATTGCACTATTGATACATCATTGTAAAATTTTCTAAATGCATCACTTACTCTAAAAATATTTTACTGAAATCATTTCTTCAAATAAAATAATTTTACTTAATTGTGATAAATTATTCTACTTGTAATAAAAGCTTAACCATAAAAAACAAAATATAAGCCCACGTTCATGGAGCATTTTTTTTAACACAAATATAGTGTAGATTAATAAAGGGTCTACAAAAAAGAATGCCGGGATTTTAAATGGCCGTTACTTAAAAACTATTCAAGATAACTAAACGATTTAAACCGTCAAATTTAAGTTAAAATAACTAGTTTTGTTTTCCATGTAGCATGGGAGAAAACGTTGAATTTGGCATGATGACGGCATTAATGTTGCGAATAATAAAATGCGAGAATATATGTTGAATTTGTTACCTGTGAATATTGTGAATGGCTTTGAATGCATGATCGATGTCTCCAATGATGAGACTAAAACTGAACTTTATAACTGCACTTCTGGTAGCAGCATCACAGTTTTCCAAGCCCTCAAAATCTCGCATCAAGATCTTTTCAACTGAAATGTTCTGAAAAAATTCCTTATAGTTATTTACATGAAGAATACGGCAGACATTTAATATTATCACTGTATTACTAAATAAACTGGTATAACTGAGTACTGAAGGAGCTGACAAACTTAACTAATAAGTTATTTGCATAGAAAGATGATCTGCCATTTGATCTTTTGACCCCACAATCAATAGGGTTCTTCTTTGGAGACCAAGGTAAGCTATGTACCAAATTTTAAGACCTCTTTCTACCAAGAGTTTATCGTACAGACAAACAAACAGACACACAGACAGATTATCCTTTGACTCTGTGTCACAAAATTAATAGATTAAAATCGATATAGTACAAGGTCAATCATGCTGATAAAAGTGTTACGGTCACATACAGGATTTTGAGCATGTGCTATCTCTAACTCAGATTCGCAGTCAAATGTCTTAGGTTTAAAATTACTTGACTAACCATAAGTTTACTGCTATTTGTTAACATTACAACTTGGTAGTGAAAAATTATTTTCTTAAAATTTATATTTTAGTCACCTAACTGTGATTTTGGTACAAATCTTACAACTAACAGCAGTAAACTGTATCACCTGCTGATTGGAAGGTTTGCTCAGGAACAATGTAGTTCGGAGTGTCCACAGCCACCAGCGAGACAAACTCCTGGCTCATTGATCTTGTATCTTGTATCAAGAGTCCATGTTCACTGGACGTGATCAGGCTTACTAATATCTAAACAGGAAACAGAAAACGTAATTTTTAAATATTACAGTAACATTTAAAAATACGCCTAATTACAAATCTCTTAGCCTTATTACATTCAAGGTCAAAAAAATCTTTATTAATGTTTGTACATTATACAGTACATTCAATATAGTCAATATATTTACACTGCAGGTCTACCCTTATATTAAAAAAAGCAGAACTTATATTAAAATATAAATCATCACAATGTTATATTTTACTGTTAAATGTTTAAAAATTATATCAAATTTTTATGTAATTCCTCACTTATTAACAAATAAAATAGACCAAAATCTACTTGTTCTTAATTAATTTTTTTGTTTTTCTACAACAGAGAAAGACAACACAGAAAAATAATTTTAAAAACATTTTTACAGTAAGGTTTGTTTTTCATTTAAGAAAATGTATAAAACGCTCTGCAAAATTACTTGACATTTATGGAAAATGTTTTGCAAAATTCCTCATGAATCAAGATAGAGTACAAAAAAAAAATTATATACATATAATTACAATATATTTTTATTACAAGGGGTGCTTTTAAGGGTTGCAACTTTTTCAATGTGTGATAATTTTTTTGATAAATAATAAAAAAGATATAATACACTGTGAATGCACCAACAGTTCATTTTAAGCTACTACAAACTTTTTTTCTTTACTTTTTCTTAAATAAAGGGGTACTTTTTAAGGGTTTTTTTAAGGGTAGGAAAGTAATTTAATTTAATAAATTACATTAAAAAACTTGAAAGGAGCTTTATCCAACATATTTGAACATGAATAAAATCTTTAAAAGTGGTAAAATCTGGACTTATCGAATTATTTTTATGCAAAGGTAGTTTTTACCCCCAAATTGAAAAAAGCACATCTATATGTTTAGAGACATTATAAATTTTGAAGTTGAGGGTCACATAAAGCGGTATGCACATTTTTAAGTAAATCCATCCAATCCAAACAAATTGGGAGCTTTTACCCCATTTACACTGCCAGTGACTATATTATATATGTTTGTTATTTATATTTGTTTATGTTTGTTATGTTGCTTTTGTTATATTGGTCTATCCAAAAGCTTACTTGGATAGAGGATAAAGTGCTGGAAGTGTCAAATATAATTTACTATTCTCCAGTTGTAAAAGTACTTACACTGGAAGGATGCTGGTTAATGACTTTACGCAGTACAGAGGCAGAGTGAGCCTGCGTGGTCGGGCGTCGTGTCTCACACACTAACAGTCTGGGCTCCTCACAGTCCCAGTACAGGTTCACCACAAACCTCGACACTTCACTGGCAGACACACAGAGTTAGCAATGCCATACAACTTCATAACTACCGCTTACTCTATAGTAGGATTTAAATATTAATCAACTCCAATTTCAAAATTGCTTACAATCAAAACTAAGATAAGGGATAATATTAATGTAGTTAAGGATACTGTTATTTACAGGTCATGCAAAAAAACCCATGCCAAAAACATTACATAGTACTATTTTTTTATCCCAATCCAAATCCCAAACGTAGATCTTGGGTAGTTCAGTTCAATTCAAAATTTTTTATTCATTTTTATGCACATGTGATACAATGAATAGTGTCAAAGTTCTAGATACTACTTAAATAATATTTACAATGTTAAGTACAGCTAGTACTTAATTGAAAGCATCTTAGAAACTATAAAGAGAGGTGGATAGTTCCTCAATGGAATAGAGGGCTTTGTTGATCAGGTACTCTTTTAGATTTTTTTTGAACTTAGGGCCACTTTCAGTTTTTATGTTTTGTGGGATGTATTTTAAAAATTTGTTCCCCATGTATGTAGGTTTTTTTTTCAAAAAACTTCAACTTATGGTTCGGAATAATCTCTTTTTTTGCTCTAGTGTTGTAATGGTGACTGGGTGTCTTAGAATTTAAATTTAATTGTTGATTTTTTTACTAGAAGGATTGACTAAAAAATATATTGTCCATAAACAGTAAAAATTTTTAAATGTTTAAAATGTTCTTTAGCTGAATCATTATATTTCAGCTTCAACATTATCCGTATTGCCTTTTTTTGTTGTTTTAATATATTTTCCATATTTATTTGTTTAGTTGAACCATAAAGGGCTATGCAAAAAGAGAATGAACATAAGCGAAATATAAATTTTTCAAAGTTTTTAGGTCACTGTAGTAACTCATTCTCCGTAGTGCATAGACACCAGAATTTATTTTAATTAAAAGCTTATGAATGTGTTCATCCCAATTCAGATGATGATCTATTGTTAAACCTAAAAAAATTGTGCTGTTTTTCTTTTCAATTTCGAATGAATCACAGACTATTGTAGGTCCCTTCAACGTTCTATTTTGCGGTGTTTTGAATTTTACAAAGTTTGTCTTTTTTGAATTTAATATTAAATTGTGGTTTTTTAATTAATTGCCAATATTTTCTAATTCAATAAAAGTATGAATTTCTAATTCTTCTAGAGATCTTGATGACATAGCTAGATTTGCATCATCGGCATATAGGCACAGTTCACTATTTGGCTCATGTGCCAAAACCTTATCTATGCCACCCAGGTAACACAGGAACAGTAGTGGTCCTAAAATAGACCCTTGGGGTACACCAAACCTTAGAGCATTACAATGAGAAGAGGCTTTAATAATTTTGTTCTGTTTTGATAAGTGTGTTATCTCTACATAGCAGAGGAAGCACATTGTCTACGGCCACACTAAGAGTCACCCTGATCCCGGTACCATTAGTGTGAACACAACTCACCTCTCCTGTGCGCTGAAGCTATGACACAGCATGCTGTCTGTCTCCATGTCCCAAACGTAGATCTTCGGTAGAGGCAATAGATTGGCCCCAGCTACACTAAGAGCCACCCTGGTTCCAGTAGCATTAGTGCGAGCACACATCACCTCGGCAAAGTCTGAAATAGAGTCCACTAGGTCCTTGGCTTTCCCGTGAATCTTTGCTTCTCTATAACATTATCAATGTTGTATTACAAACTTCGATTACAATTTTATTTATTAACATATGAAACTTCAATCATTAATCATTAACCCAAACAAATTCAGAAATTAAATTTTATAGCATAAATTAGATTAGAATAAAACTTTCTGTACCATAAATGATTTGAATTTTAAACACATTTAGTTATAGAACTAAAATAAATACAGTTTATGTGAGAATTCTTATTTTTATAGCTATGTAAAATAAAAATACAGATTTATTATTGGCCAGTGTTGTAACTATGACTTGTCTTGGGGGGGAAGGGGGGATAAATTTGATTGCAGAGCACACCACACTGAGTATGAAGAATAAATCTAAATTTATATTCATTTTATCGGTTTAATTAAGGAGAGAGGTTCTATAACCCTCACTATCCCTTATAGTTCTGCCACCTGTCATTGACAAGTGGTTATTTTCCAATTCCACATTTAGTGTTCAACATATAATTTTTTGTTAATATCAAGAAAAACGCGTTGACTCATAAAAAATAATTTCTATATTAATTGTAATTTTGCCCATGTTTAAAATTTTATTATGTAAGTTAGTTTATAAAAAATTGCACTTAACGTTACACCAACATAATTATTTTTTATATTACTCATAACAATAGGAAACCTTTTGAGACTTTTATAAACAATTTTGATTATAACAAATTGGTTTCTAAAAATTCAGTTTTGTTATGGAAGAAATTATAAAACATATTTACTTCACATCATGTAAAAATCCACTCAGATTAAATATTTATTAAATTTAATTAAGTATTTTTAATTTACATTTTCTGAAAAGAAAAATTAATTTAGAGTACAAATTGTGTTTAGAAACAAGATTAAGTATTTCTCTCTTATTGCTTTGAATCAATGGAGAATAAAGTAACTATATTTTGAACTATTACGTGAACAAAAACAATAACGAAACTGATCTAACTCTACCCATTCCTAATGGACTAATTTGTACAATAAACTCAACACATAGAGTTACAAAATTAGAGAGTAAATTTATATCAATTAAGTGAACTAAAAGAATTGCTGAAAAAATGAGGACAGGTTAAGGAGGATTTGAACCTGTTCAACTGAAGACATTCAATGCCTTTGATAATTCAGCTACAGAGTATACCTGCGTGACAGGTCCCACATGTGGAGTATGCCGTTGATGGTTGCCACAGTAAGGAAGTGACCAGTCAGCGAGAGAGAGATAGCTTGACCGTCACAGTCTAGGGTCTGCTTGACGGTACCCTGCAGTGTGTGTACTTGCAGCTTGGATGTGCTGGCCACCACCAGACTCTGCTCATACAGCACTGCACTATCTACCTGGCAGCCAAACGATCCTGGACAGACATTCACAAATATATTGGTGACACATATTTGCCAAAACATTCTTGACACTAAAAATTGTGCCTTGACCTCAAATTCTGCTATTTATTGGCCAGCGAAGTCTATCGTTTGAGGGGCTGGAAAAATGTACTAAACCTAATTCAAACAGCCATGAAATAAATTTACTTTACTTGGACTATCGGTCATTAAATGGATATCCAAAAGTGCCCATAAAATATCAGTTAATAAAATTGCAGACCAAGTCTATTATGACTAAATCAATACAGATTACATTTATGCTGTTGCTCAAATAATCAGCATATGATATGATCACTATCAGATAATGTTCTGTTTGTAAAGTAAATTATTATTTTAATATTTTCAAAAAATGTATTTTAATCTTACATAAGTATTATTTTTAAACACTGCACCATACACAACACAATCCTGTTAGACTGAGAGCATGAATCCTTTTAGTTGTGACATGCAGAGTTATGTCAAATATTATCTGATTATAAAATTATATTGTCATTAGCATCACAAACATTAAATAATGTTAATAATAATGATTACTATATTTTCAACTTTGTTAAGATACAATATACTAATAGAGAATCAGCAAGACTAACCTCAATGGAGCTCTGAAAGAGGTACAGATACTACACACTGATATTTTAAAATTACTAATGGCTTCCTCAAAGGTAGTGAGAAGAGTAGAAAAAGACAAATTGTTTTAAAAACTCACAATTGGAAGCCAAACATCAAAGGAAATAATAATAAGTCAAAGTGCTAAATAAAGTTACAACACTATACAACACAATATACAGTCCTGACAATGTTATTTTTATGCATCATGTGCTGTTTCTTACTCGTTTATTCAAAAATGTTATTTTTTTCTATACCATGTGAATAAAAGTGCTTATTCCAGGCCTTGACATTTTACAAACATTTTGTTTGGAAAATGGCAGTAACAATTCTGTTATCCATTTGAAGTGTTAATTAATAAAAATTAATTGTAACTAAAGAATACCTATGGCGTTGATAGTGGATAGGGGTGCTACTGTATAGACAGCCATTGTCCTATTGCTCCACACAGCCGCATGTTCCCTACTGAGGCATACTCCGAACACCTGCAGGTCAGTGTTGAGCTCAGCAGTTTCGCCTGCCGACTGCACAATCAGCTGAGACGCCGACACTTGCACAGCCGACATCTAAATCAAAAACGTTCGCTTTGAACAATGGCATTTTAATCTTGTATTTACATGAATAGTATACTTTTTTGCCTGAGAAATAGGAAAACAGGAACAATTCCTTAATTCAAATTCAACATTAGATTATTTTGTGTCAGCTAGAAAAATGGGAACATGAAAAATAATAAAGTAATAAAAGAGCTCTTCTCTTCTTCCTATTTTATCAGAATGATTCAGCATGAAGTACAGTTCTTATTTCTAACATCAATTTTTTTAAAGCTTACAAAGTGCATAGTTGACTGATTAAGAGATTGTTACAGAACCAGACTTTGAAAGTAAACAACCAATAGAAGAAATTAAACTTATTGAGATTTTGCATATATACTGCTATCAGAAGAAGGGGAAAATTAATGTCAAAACGGTGGAATCGTTCCTTGATGATAGAGGGTCCACCAATCGCGGAGAGATAGTGGTTCAGGGCTGGAGACCTGACATGGAGGGTACTTTCATGTGGCTACAATTGTACCTTTACTCTAATACCCCAAGTACTAAATCTTCTGCCCCTCAACTGAAAAGATGGATCCAATGAAATATTAGAGATGCACCTAAGAAATTAGTTTATATTCATCCTTCCTTATCCAAATTCTTTCAGGAAACAATTCATGAACTTTGCTGGAAGACCTTTCGCTCCCACTACTATAACGATGATACTTAAAAACACTTAAACAGAGAAATTCATACTTATTCAGCTTGAACAATTGTTGGTTAAGGAAATTAATACTCCCAAGGAACAGACATATACTAATGCCCTGAAATTTGTATTCTGAAGGAGGAATTGCTTTGAATTTCCTTAAATATTGAAGAAATATGAAGAGGCTGGTCAAAATATATAGCAATATACATTTCTAATACAAAATCGCAATAAAATTTTATTATTTCACCTCAGAAAGTATGAAACACTGGATGCCAAGACTAAAATTAAAAGATTTCAGTGTATTTTTCAAAGAAAAGAACATTATTTATTTAAGATTAGGGATATAGGGCCATCAATACAACAAAAATTGATTCCGATTCTAATGCCATTACCAAAATTGTTGCTTAAATTCTCAGTTCAATATCGATTTCTGTGTTATTTTTAATTAGAAATGTAACACGGTTTTATTTTGTGCAATCTGGCCAGTAAGAGTGGGGCAAGCGAAAATGTTCTTACCACTTTCAGCCATAATTAATTATGTTAAGATAAAAACATTTCATATATATACAGGGTGATTCATGAAGTTCTCCCCCCACTTCTACAGCACATTGTACTAGCAAAAATAATGAAAAAATGTTATATAAACATAGGTCCGAAAACGCTTCGTTAGCGAGTTACAGCTAGCGAAAGATTTCACCTGAATTCCTGGGTAAAGAGTAAAATAAAGCCATACTGAACTTTTGGAAAGGTTCATTAAGTAAGAAATATCGTGGATTCTTATGTATTTTTACCTGATAAAGCTAATAAAATAGGTTTCAGAACTGTACCTGTAGTAGTTTTTGAGGGATTCAGGGTTAAATGCAAAAAATTGGGGCACGAAACAATGTTTTTTTAAGTTTGATGTACAATAACTTTGTTAAATTGGTAATATAAATACATAAAATCAACAAACATTAATTGTAGAGAAATTAATTCTGAGAAAAATTGATATAATCAAAGTCTAAAATAAAACAGAAATAAGTACCAAAAAATCGATTTTATATTCAGTATAATACATTACTAGTTTTAGCAAAATTAATCAGGTTGGGCCAACCGTACGCACCTTTTTATAATAGATGTTCGAAAATGAGGCCATCATTATCAATACATTTTGCAGCACGTTTGTGTATTGCTTTTGTTGCGTTTCTTAATTTTTCAGGACTTCCCTGTATCTGCACAGCCGAATCCATAATACGGGCAATTAATTCATCAAGAGAATTCACTTTTGTCTTGTATACAATGTCTTTCATCCATCCCCAGATGCAATAATCCAATGGAGATAGATCTGGTGATCTTGGTGGCCAAGGGTGAGGCCCTCCACGACCAATCCAGTGTCCAGGAAATTGATGATTTAAGTAAGCAGAAACGGCACGTGAAAAGTGGGGAGGTGCTCCGTCATGCTGGAAGTACAAATTTTGTCTGAGATGTAAAGGAACATTCTCTAACAGCTGCGCCAACTCTTCTTGAAGGAAATGCAAATAGAACTCAGCATTTAGGCGTCCAGGTAATATGAAAGGTCCAATCAGCCGATTGTGCAAAAGGCCACATCAGACATTGACGCTAAATCGGTGTTGAAAGTTCTGTTCCACTACCTCATGTGGATTTTCTTCTGCCCATGAGTGTTCATTGTGCAAGTTATTGACACCATCCCGAGTGAATTGTGCCTCATCCGTAAACAAAATACGCTTGTAGAGTTGATTATTTAATATTCAAAAAGTTGCAAAACTCCAAGCGAAGCGGACCATCCCCTAGCTGTAGATGTTGAACCTTTCGTTTATGAAACGGATAAAATTTGTTTCGATTAAGTGACCTCCACACCGTTGACTGCGAAACTCCTATCCACCTAGAAATACGTCGTGTACTTACACCTGGACTGCGATGAACATCATTAATAACAATATCATCATCAAGTTGGACAGCTCGTTCATAATTGGTTCTAGTACTTGGTAGTGATCCTGTTTCCCGAAGAGTACGAAAAGTTCCTGAAATTGTTTTGGTATCTGGAATCCTCCTATTAGGGTAACGTAGTTCATATTCTTCTACAGCAGCTCTAGCATTACCATTACAGTAACCCAAAATAAAAACCATATCAGCGTATTCCTCTGATGTAAATAAGTAAGGCATTTTTTCGCTGAATAAACAATTGAATTATAACTCACAGAAAAATTGCATTTAATAACACGATTCACAGAACCCGATCTCCTGCTGTAGCTTGCAAAACACCACTAATACACAGTTCTAACGTAACAGTACAGAATACCATTGTTGATCAGCTGTTATTCGTGCGTTACCAACTTAGAAATTAATAAAACAAAAAACTGCATTTCGATGATTAGTAAACAATAATGGGAAAATGTTTGCTTCATTTATTTTCGAACATTTGATGTAAAGTTTTATTTTAAAAAAATACAACGTAATAAAACATGATATTTTTATTTACAAACAAATTTATTTAAACAGTTAATCTTGTTTTCTCAATTTATCTCATCATTAAGGAACAAACATTTTTGTTTTTGTTTTATTTTAACTAAATACCGTACGGTATTTCTTTACAGCTAGTAATGTATTATACTGAATAAAATTGATTTTTTTGGTACTTATTTCTGTTTTATTTTAGACTTTGATTATATCAATTTTCTCAGAATTAAATTCTCTACAATTAATGTTTGTTGATTTTATGTATTTATTACCAATTTAACAAAGTTATTGTACATCAAACTTAAAAAAACATTGTTTCGTGCCCCAATTTTTTGCATTTAACCCTGAATCCCTCAAAAACTACTACAGGTACAGTTCTGAAACCTATTTTATTAGCTTTATCAGGTAAAAATACATAAGAATCCACGATATTTCTTACTTAATCAACCTTTCCAAAAGTTCAGTATGGCTTTATTTTACTCTTTACCCAGGAATTCAGGCGAAATCTTTCGCTAGCTGTAACTCGCTAACGAAGCGTTTTCGGACCTATGTTTATATAACATTTTTTCATTATTTTTATTAGTACAATGTGCTGTAGAAGTGGGGGGAGAACTTCATGAATCACCCTGTATATATATATATATATATATATATATATTATATATATATATATATATATATGAATATCAGGAATATTTTTAAAGTAAGAACCATTTCTCTCTGTAGTCCCGTATGTACCTAAGGTTTTTCATCAAACCCTAGAAAGTTTCACTTCTAGCTGGTTTATACCTTCCAGTTGAACCCACACTGGGCACAACATAATCCGATGTGTAACTTTAATCTGGGCAACCTTATGGGTACCCAGGAGTGGCACATCACTAACAGCAAATGACGAGATTCTGGGGTACAAGGGCAAGGGTAGTTTAATAGGTCTAGTCTACTGCAGGAGATGACTGTTGGAGTTGGTGGGGTTCCATAAGAGTCCAAGGTTCTTGCTAGACTAGAGATAAGGATGTGCCACCCCCTGCCTGCTTTGACTGGAGGCTGGTTAGAGCTGGCTTCCCCTTCTTCAAGACATGACTGAGATTAATGCCCTAAATTTTTCTTCATGGATTTCAACAGAAATTCCTTATTAAGTTATTTCAATGATTCTTTATATAACTCTATATGAATTATATTTAGGTTTATATCAAAAATAAAAACCAAATTTTAAAACATTTTGATTGTATAAATAAATTTACGGTTGTACTAAATTTGTATTTTTTTACATTTTTTTCTTCATTTTAATAAGGATGTTTCAAGTGCTCAAATTTTTGTGTTGATTCAAGTCTGCTGATAATACCAATATAAGCCATTAATAAAATAGATGCTCAAAGTCAGCTCTAATTGTACTCCAAATAAAAAAAAAAAATTGGAGGCAAATGGTTGGGTTTTACTTGAACTTACAGATGCTACGTAAAATAAACAATCCAAGTAAACTGTCAACTCCATACATATTTGTTTTGCGGTAGAATGCTAAAAAGGTTTAAAATATATTATCTTATCGTTGTGTCTTTTCCTCTTCCCTAGGCACTACTTACTACGAATTGTTAGTTCATTTACCATTATTATGTTTTTAAAGCATAGTGTAAATTAGACCAACTCTTTTTAAAAGTGAAAATGGTAATACAAAAATTACTGTCAGGCCAGTACGGATGAGACCTCATAATAGGACTAAATTAGGGAGTAACATTCTCCAATATAAAAAGTACACAAACTCAATGTTACCCCACGGTAGTATGCGGCACAGAGGTTGTGTTCTTTCATGATGTAGGTGGCAGAGGAGGAGTTAACAGCGAGCATAGACCCACCCCAAGTGCAGGTTTTAGCTACCCCCTGCACCTTGGCAGGAGGGAGAGGATCCCAGCCGGCCGCAGTGTGTCGCCAGAACACAACGTTACCAACAGTGGTGCAGCCACACAGCACACCTGGGACAACCATTAGCAAATCAGGAAAAATTTTGAAAAATATTTGGTTAATACAAATCTATAATGCTCTATTAAACTTGTTGTGACCTTCCATTTTTTTTTTTTAATTCTTTAAGACAAATCCTCTAAGAAGAATATTAAAGTACAATATTTTGTATCTGAATTAAATAGAAAAAAATGTATTTCAACTCATTGCTACAGTGCTGAAATGACTGAGATTTTGTTCATTATGAACATTGCTAGCCCTGACCCATTGTATTCTCCTACTTTCTGTGGGAAAGTTTTGTGAACAATTTCATTTTAATTTGTATTTTTAATTGTACATACAAAATGAGTTTTATATGGACCCACTGTGGTTTTTTGATAGGTAAAATAAATTTAAGATCTCTTTTGCAGGAAAGCTAATAATAAAAGTTGAAAAATGATAGTTTGGATCAAACAGCACAACCTAATGAGTGAGCGTTGTGTTAGGAGCAATCTAACAAAGCGACCTACCGCGTAACTGTACAAATAGTCCATGTGTGTGATTAGTTTTAAGTTTTATTTTTGATTGTGAGTGAATACTAAATAGTTCTATTCAACAATGAATGACTACAACATTCGTTGATGGTTAGAAGAAGGTTTTAGTGAATGTTACTTTTTGTTGCTTGCAAGGGAATGAGTCTGACATGGATGCTGATTCTGAGCATTGTGAAGAAGACACAAACACGGAGCAGTTAACAATGAAGAACCAGAACAGACTGTTCTGGAAGAAGGTATGAACAAACAGACATCCTTGCAAATTTTTCAGGATGCTGATCCTACGTTTTCTGGAGCAGGGGTGCCAATCCCTCCCAATGTCTACCCGAATGAACTAATTATCGCCCTCCCATATTTTTATTTTGCAACTGTTCTTGTTCAGTAAGTGAGAATGGGATTATTGAAGACAAAATTAGTTGAACATTTTAAGTTTATTTTAATAGAACATTGATCTTGTAACTTGTAAGAAAAGGTGAAAGTAAATCAGAGAAAACCTAACTGAATGTAATAAGAATTTCAACTGCAATGGACCTCACAGATTTCAACTTAAAAAGAAAAGGTAATTAAAACAACTCAAATTACCAATGACTGAACTAGTTTTTAATGGAATTCTAAACATAATAAATACTGTTCCACATCAATCGCTTTACAAAAACAGAGGTCACAGTGAGAGAAAACAGAATTTTGTAGAACCCATTCAAGTTAGGGAATCCAGTGAGCTGCTTAAAACACCTGTATAGCTTAATATACAGTACACACCTGTATATATATATATATATATATTTCTTTTTACATGCATACTATATATAATAGCATAGCACAACATATATAAAGCAGTAGGGCATTCTCTTTGAATAATTGTTTTAATATCAATGTTATTACCACTCATGTTAGCAGCTCCGTCCATGTTTTTACCAATCACATCCTGTAGATTAAAGTTAAGGTGGTTTAAAGAGTCTATTACAAGACTAGGCATACTTTTGCCAGTCGTGTCTCCACTTGTAAAAACTGTTATAAGATACCACCCCCTCCTTATCAAATTAAAGAAGTATGGTTTCTACGATGGTTGTGTTAATTGTGTCGAGTCTTATCTTACCGGATGTCAGCAATATGTGAAGGAGGAGAATAAATTGTCTGACTGGAAACCTGTTACACGGGGGTCCCACAAGGCTCTGTACCTTGGCCTTTCTTATTCTTACTTAATATAAACAACGTCACTTCAATTATAACACATTCAAATTTTCATCTTTACGCCAACATTTGCAAATATATATATAGTCTCTTATGGTTTCAAAAGAAAACTACAATTATTTTGTACAATATTTCGTTGTAATTAACAACTTTTTCAAGTACACTTTTAAAACATACACAGAACAAAATAAACCTTAATTTATTTTATTCTGTGTATATATATATATATATATATATATATATATATATATATATATATATATATATATTGAAGCCATTAACTTTTGGGCAATACAACAAGTACTGAAACTAAATGAAAACACGACGCAAGGAATGATAGTTGGTAACTCTAGAATGATAAACCAAATTAATCTTGACACCGACCAAAACTTAAACTTAACAGTTGTAAACTAAATTACCAAAACAAACTTAAAAATCTCGGAAACACTATGAACAAAAATCTTAACTGGACTGACCAAGTTACGATAGCATGCAGAAGAATCTTTGCTGGCATCCACGGTTTGAAGCGGTTTGCCTTGTACCTGCCATTCAGTGTTAAGGTGATGCTCATTAAGAATCTTATACTACCACACTCTGACTACTGTGATGAGTGACATGACCATTGAGCAATCGTACAAACTCCAACGTGCTCAGAACTACTGTATAAGATTTAATTTTAATCTCAGACATCATGAACACATAAAGCAATATTTTCAGCAATTGTCACTCATGAAACTTCATCAACTACGTAAATTCTGGCTTTACAGATTAAAACTGGCTTTTAAAAGGGTTGATGAGTATTTAATACATCCAGAATTGGTTACGTATTCAAAATAAGCTCATATGACCAATAACATAATTCTCAGTAATTTGAAAAAAAATTATGGTTGCCTGTAAAGTCGGTTTTACGGGCAAAGATTTTACGTGACAACGTCTTTTTCTCGGTAGAATATTTATTGATATGAATATTATTAAATTGCACAATAGGAACAAGGAATTGAATGAAAATAAGAATTGCACAAATTTTAACTATAGAAATATATTTTGTTTACTAAAACATTGTACATAATTTGAAATTAATTAAAATTTGTTATTGTAAATGGTAAAGTTGAATAAAACATGTACTAAAATTGGAATTTGAAATTCTTGCTAAACACAGTTAAATTCTAACTCCGTGCGTGGTGATTGGTCGGTTTAGTTCGTTTGTTTGGTCGCACTGTTATGACAGGTTAGAGGTTATAATTTGTTATTTTAAATGTTTGACTAGCAATACGCGCTGTTTCTTCTCAATCGACTGAATTACGATTGATTGCAGAGTGATTTAAACTAATAATTTACTTAACACTATCAACATTTGTCAATAGTATGACATAACCTATAAACTCAGTTTCTCAACTTTTGTGTCAATCAAACAATTAATCAATCAATCATAGTTTACGATAATGAAATATCAGTGTACAATTATTTACCTTTATTGTTGTAGTTGTTGTAAATGACGAATCTAAGCACTCCACATTTTCACGAATAAACATAGTTATCTGCTTTATCCCGTGCGGCGGACCCACAGTTATCTGCTTTATCCCGTGCAGCGGACCCACTGGACGGGCATCGTAACGTTACCGGGCGTTACACTTTTTCATGAGTGACTCCGAGCCGCAACCTAATTTAAGACGTTGTCACGTCAAAAGGATTATTTCATAATTGACCTTTAAATCAGATAATTTGTTAAAGACTAAAAAAGATAAAGAAAAGATATATATTTTTCTTTTTTCAGCTTGCTTAGTCATCAAATTTGTTGTTATTTCAAACTACTTAAAATCACGTAAGGATGAGCTAAGTTTCATATTGTAATGTTTGTAATTGTAACAATAAAGTATGATTATATTAACTGCAAAAAAGAGCTGCATTAACAGGTAAAAGCCATTTATTTGTAACTAAAAGGCATAACCATTTTTTGAGTTCTAGGAAAATAAAAACCTACCTTTGTTGGAGCTGTAAGCCAAACAAGTGATGGTCTGTGCTGTGACGTCAGGTAGCTGAGCACTCAGAGTATATGTCTCTCCTGAGGAGGGTTCCCAACAGCGCACTGTTGTGTCACTGACTGTACAGGCCAGCACACCACTGCCTGCCCATACTATTGCGTTGCCACTACCACTCAACTTCACCTGCAATATCGAGAGTGATTCAGTTGGTATTTACATCAACTACAATGAGTTCCCAGCACCCTACAACTGTGTCACTGACTGTACAGGTCAGCACACCACCGCCTGCCCATACTATTGCGTTGCCACTACCACTCAACTTCACCTGCAACATCGAGAGTGGTTCATGGTGGAATACAATATTTTAAAAAATTAGACATGTAAAATGTACAGTACAATTTTACAATTGTGGTTTTACAATGTGTGAGATTAATTACTACTCTGGCACTATTTAGTTATTCAGAATCAAAATTCTATATCCACATCATGATTTAGAAAATCCTGTGGACTATAAAATGGATTTTGTTGTAACCAATGTAATACCTTACTCTTAAACACCCCAGTTGAGGCAGTTCAAGCTGTTACATCAAGTTTATTAAAGAAAACAATGCTGTTCACCATGTGAGATGAACCTGTTTTGGCCAGCCTGTGCTGGGGTATATCAAGCTTATCACGATTTCTAGTATTATAAGAATGTAAATCTTGTCTAAGTGTGAATGAGTGCAAATTAGTTTTTAAATATAATAATAGATGGAAGATGTATAGGTTTATAATTGTGAGAATTTTTAAACTAATAAAAAGTGGTTTATAGTGTTCTAAGAATTCAGCTCTACAGATTGTTCATAAAACCCTATTTTGTATTATCAAAATATCTTTAACGTAAGAAGAATGACCCCTAAGTATTAATCTATAAGAAATATGAGACTGGAATAAACCAAAGTATGCTGTCCTCAAATATTCAATAGAAAAAACATCTCTTAGTTTCCAAAAAAGATAACTTACTCGCGAGAGCCTAATGCACAAGTTATTAATGTGATGGGACCAGTTTAGTTTAGAATCAATGTGAATACCAAGTAATTTTGCAGTACACACACCTTATCAACTGACAAAGTTTGACAGTCACATTCCAGAGAAGCTATAAACATAATCTAAGAGTTTGAGGATCTGTAACTATTTTACGAGTTTAATAAGGACATTGTTTAGAGAGTGTTGATTGCTTGGATAAGATTGTGTGAAAACAAAACTGGAATAAATAAATTGAAATTGTTGCATACAGAATCGAAACTACTTGAGATAAAGCCAAAGTTTAAATACAAACAATTTTTTTTTTATTACCTTTAAAGTAACAATAAAAAACCTGTTAAAGATGTTTTTTTAATTTTTAAAATCCTGTACATTTACAGCAAGATAAATTGAAAACACATTAAATTTTTTTAAATTATCTGTGTCAAGGAACCTTTAAAATGAGGTACCACACACCCCACCTTTACATTTAAAAATTTCCCAAAAATCCCCACTCCCCAAAAAAATCTCTTGCAAATTTTTTTTGGAAGTTAAAAATAATATGAAATTCTTTGACCACAAAATAAGGGGAGGGGGGTGAAGTTGAATCTTCACAAAGTCTTGTTATACTGCTACAATCAGTGGCCCAGGTGGTCTGGTTCATTCTGTATACAACTAATGTTTATAAAAGTAACTATTGATTAATTTCATTTGTAACACCATTGTTCCTCTTTGTCAAACACAATCAGAACAATCTGTTATATTTCATTTAATTATTCATATGTTTAATATGGTATTCAATAATGGGGTCCAAACTTCAAGATTGATCTTATTTTGTGATAAGATCAATATTTTGTTATGAAAATCCAACTTTCCTTAACAATGTTGTTTATAATAAGTTTCTTATTTGAGTAAGATAATTCCAGTTCATATCAACTTACGGTTGTAACTTCATTGAGACTTCCGTCAGACTCTGCAGAATAGTAGCTGAGGTTCTGACCCATCCCCACAACCACTAAACCATCTTCTGTGTCATGATATAGGAGCTTCTCTATCCTGCCACTGTACTGCAACACTTCTTGGCACTTCCCTGTTTCATTCACGTACATTATCACACCTGAAACAAACACATTCAGTTTAAAAATATTATTTACTCACTGATCATCACATCTCGAAAGCAATAATCGTATAAAATTGAAATTTGGTGTTTGAATCTCATATGCAATTAGGCTGGCTTTAAAAACATTAATTTCTTAAGTGATAATTTGTTCATTGCAATTTTCAACTATTCTAAATGTTTACTTTAACACATTGACTACAGCAGATGCCCTTAAACGCTCACTGCCTTATGAGAATAGTTATCATCACTCAGTATACAAGGGGGTACCCAAAAGAAACCAGAATAGCATTGCCGTGAGCTGAGCTTGTGTAGAACACATTTCTGACACTAGGCGTGTATAACGGAACTCAAAGCCAGTTCAGTACTGCCTGTATTGTCAATTTGGCTTTTTCCGTTTAACTGCAGTGATTTTTTTTTGCTATTATCTGTTTTATTCTTGATTAGTTTTTTATGATGCCAAGTTAAGTGAACAACATGCAGCTGTAAAATTTTGTTTTCTACTCGATAAAAATGTTGCTGAAACTGTTTTAATGTTGAAAACAGCTTACCAAGATAACACTATAGGAAAAACTCAAGTGTACAAGTGGTTTGTTTGATTTAAATATGGTGACATGTTGATGATCGACAAACCTCATTCTGGACGTCCATCAACTGCCCAAATTAACAAAAATATTGATAAAATTCGACAGCTTGTGCTCACAGACTGTTGATAGACAATTGATCAACTATTAGAAATTAGTGGGTTATCTTAGAGCTTGGTTCAGCGAATTTTAATGGAAGATTTGGAAATGAAAAGAGTTGCTGACAAGTTTGATCCTTGGGTTCTGACTAACAATCAAAAGGAACATCTGGAAAAGGAATGTTTTTAGCTAAAAATGGCTTGGTTCTGATGCCCCATGCACCTTACTCGCCTGATCTGGCACTGTGCGGCTTTTTCTTATTTCCACACATAAACAGGGGTATGAAAGAACACTAATTTGACAACATCAAAGATGTCAAGAAAAAAGCTAGGGAGCTCCTCCCTCAGCTATTTTTAAAGATGAACGTTTTAAACAGTGGAAACATGGGTGGAACAAATGTATTAGTTGTAATGAAGAGTATTTTGAAGAGGGTTTTTTGTAAAAAATTTGAAAACATACTGCTTTTAAAAAATAATTCCAATTTCTTTTGGGTACCTTCTCGTAGACCAGCAGTGAAAGCGTTAAGCACTTTCGCAGTAGGCTTATATGGTTTTATTTACTACAACATTTTTACATTTATTAGGAAAACAAACACAATATACAGTTCAGCAATACTCTTATCATAAGCCATGGCTATAGATGGTAAGAAACGGTTTCTTGAAAATAAAGTGAATTATTTGTTGCCTCTAAAAACAGACTGGTTAATCAGAACACTTTTACATCTAAATTCTATGGGTAAATATAAACGATTAATTATTGAATACAGCTACATATCTATGTCATTTGGAATTTTTTATATTCATATTACAAAAACCACAGAATTAGTATTAACCATGGGTATGGTAGTTTTATTTCATACTATAGATTTACAGTGGAGCAGATATCTACAAATGTGTATTAAATGTTTTATTAATCCTCTTGACTTGAAGAAGGTAAGCTAAAACATGCCAAAGAGTGCTAATGTGATGTCCTAATTCTAATGTTTAATGTTTTAACACTTTGTGACAAACATTGTCATTAAAATTATAAGGGGCATTTTCAGATTTCTGTTGTGGTGATATATTTTTAAGTTGTTCTTTGTTTTTAGACACGAAGAAAACCAATTATATTTTATATATTAAATCATAGCACATAATATTTACAGACCGAGTTACCTTCTTAGTGATATTGTGGTTTTCCACATGTTCTCAAAATTCGTTTTTGAAAACATTTATCACATCGTCATTAGAATATCTAGGGATATTAAAATGTAAAAGGTTAACAAACTTTAAACATTACAGACCTCATAGTGTTTGAGAAAGATACTGTGAACAATATACATATTATATCTATATAAACTTATAAGATTTTGGTGCAATTTAATAATAGACCTTTGTGAAGTAGCCTGATGATGGAATCATTGGTTCCGAAAGGCCTCACAAGAATAAAAATAATATTGGTAAATGTGTATTCATTTTTACCAGTAATATTAAATTAGCCAATAAATTTATTTAATTGTTTTAGTATCATATTTTATATGAAGCAGTATCACTTTAGCAATTTTAAGTTTAGATGGAAATATATAGCTAATTAATGAGGAGTTGAACAAGGGGCTCAACAAGAACATTGTTGGTGCTTTTCAAGACAAGTATAAGTAATTCATCATATCCAGTTGTTAATTTGTCTAAAGAATTCCATATTTTTAATATTTCATAGAACGTAATTGGTCTGTGTTGAATGTAATTTGCGTTTCGGTTATGTGCCAAGTAAGGAATTATATTAATGAGTTAACATAGTCATTAAAACTATGATTGAAAATACAACTTATTTCCTCTCATTCGATAAGTAAACTAATTTACCATCTAATTCACGTTCTATGCTGTCTACATATTTGTTGTTAGAAATTTTAACATTACGAATTTTTCTACTATTTTCACCTTCAAGAACCAATGTTTATTTCCATCATTGCAATGAAGCTGAAGGGAAAAAGGCTCCTAAAAATAGCTAGATTAAATATTTTACAGTTAGAAAATTTCTATATACATTTGATTTGTGTCACTACACAAAAAGAGGAAGAAGTTAGTGCCAATTTTGTGGTACAATACATTTTTATAATTATAAAACATGAATTAATTTATGTAAAAAGGTTTAATTTCACATCTCAAAATACAAGTTTTGTTTGGTGTTTCAGAGCAGTAGTGCTATATTTGGGAAATTTAAACAGAAATAAATAAAAGGCTGAATCACTAATTTAAAATTATAACACTTAACTTTGTAATTAATTAAAATCAACACATTTTTGGCTAAAAATAAGTTAGTTATCGAAGTATTTCATATTTTCAATTCTATGGAACTAGTATAAAACATGGTTTCCAGTTCTTCTGAACCTATAGTAAAACTAAGCAAAAAAATTATATAAAATAATCTGACCTTGTGCAGTAGCAACGTACACTGCCATGTTGTCCTGGTGTACAGAGACTTGACGACCGGCTGTGCGCGGACGCCACGCACTGAAGATATCTAGAGCTACCTGGTCCCCGGCCACTGCGCGGCGGGCCAGCCCTGTCAGGTCTGGACCTGGTCGAGATACACGGAATACTGCTTCACATGGGATGCTGGGTAAAGTCACTTTGTAAACAGACAACAGCTGGCAACGAGAGTCCAACCGCCATCCAACCATCAGTCCATTCTACAAGCACAAGAGTTTAAACTAAATGTTTGAGATTGATTAACATTATAACATGGATATATATAAAAACAATATATTTATTGAATTTAAGGATTGAAATAATTCTTATTTTAGTTGCAAATTATATCTTCTTTTATAATAAATTATTAGGAATTTGGTGTCACCTTCTTCGAAATGGATTAGTTCTTATTAATGTTATTCATATTATACTCTAACTAAATAGGTTGAAAGATAATTAAAATTTAAATATTTGATGCACAAATTACAAAGCAATGACTTAAATTTCAAACTCATGATGAAGAATTTTACAAAATATAGGAAAGAATGATCTTGATGTGATTCATTAGTATGTCATGCAATGGGGAAATATCAACTACAATTTCAATATAATGGGTAAAATTAAATACAATGAGGACATTTTAAGAGCTTTTAATAAACAGTTCTTAACAAAAATACATATTGTAGTGAAAATTAAGGTAACGTATCTTAATTGGAATGGAATATTACAAAGAAATTCCAGATTCACCAGAAAATGGATAAAATGTCCTTATGCTCTAGTAATTAAGATATTATTTTGGAGTCCAATTTTATGACATAGAAAATTCAGTACAACTCATCAAGTTTTCAGTGCTTTCTTTGAGTCCTTCTTAAATATTTTTAACTTTTGTCAAGAAAGAGCCCTAAACCCCCTCAATCCATAATTAATCCTTAACCCTCGATCCTCTAGTTGTAACCGCCCGCCCAAATGTCATGCTAATTGCACCTCTGAATTAGAATTGTGGTGAAATGTTGTATAAATGAGTGTTTTAAACGTGTGATGTTCACCTGTCATGCTATGAATATGTAAACATACTGTAGGAGAAAAGTTTAATAAAATAAGAGCTAATAAGTATGAATATGTTTATATAATATTATAACAAAATTTAGTGAACATTACACTTTTTATCCCTTATTAGCTTTACAGATAAATAAAGAAAATTATAGTGTAATGTGCCAATGCTCCTTTATTGCCAAGACTTCATCTTATGGTTAAAGTTTTACTCCAACCACAAATGATTTGTTATATATCCTCAGCTTGCTTACTTCTACATTATCAGCTTTACAAATTTCGGTACATACTGAAAGATTGGTCTCTTTTTTTGTCATTATTTGGCTGTTGGATATTAGATTCAAAGTAATTTCTTAGATAGATTTAGAACTAAACCACAAATATCTTACTTTCCTCAGTAAATAGTTGTTTGAATAAATATTTAGGTGAAAAGTTTAATACTTGTGATTGGAAAGAAAGCTAGTAGTTGTGTTTTTAGCTTTATTGGATATATTGATAGAGTAATATGTCCAATGAAATTTAAAATAAAAATAAAACAAATTGAAATCATTTATTTAAAATTTACATTGTTAATATATCCTATATTTCATTTAACTTCCAAACCCAAATTTTAAAATATTAACCCTTTGGCTGTTTTACAACGATATATCGTTGTAGATAGTTTAACCGAAAACTGTTTCACAACGATATATCGTTGTTGGTAGTTTTTTCTGAAAACTGTTTCAGAACGATATATCGTTGTTTCGCAATCAATGTTTTAATGTAATTTTTTTTAAAATAATAAACCAGCGTACTATATATCAATCAGTAGAGGAATACATGCTATACAAGAAAATAAGTGTTTATGCTCTTTTTACATACATCCGCTGTAATGAATCCAAGACCATTGCCGCGATTCGAGTGGCCTTGGCGGGCGGGCGGGCTTGCACTGGCAGTGCCAACACGAATCACTCGCTTGGTGCCTTTTGTTGTTTTCGCGGCTGCCTGTCTGTTCTTTTGAGGTTATTGTGCGCTGTTTACATTATCTCTGTGAAATGTTATAATAATGAGTGGAAAACGATCAAAATCTCCCGTTAGTGAGAATACTCTGATAAACATTGTTCAAAGTGCTGGTTTGAATTTCCGAAGTGACAGTGACTCAGAACATTCTTCTAATGTAGATAGCAGTGATTCTGATCAACAATCTAGCAATGATTTCATAGATGACACGGACGAGGATCCTAGTTATGATCCTTATCAACCATCAACCTCAACAGGACTTCAACGAGGTAACATACAATTACCCATTAGCAGCCGTAACCAGCTTAATGTGTCATCATCTGACTCTGAGGTAGATGAAACTCCGCCTAGGCATAGGCCAAATCTATAAGTTCCGAAGCGTCGTAGGCGTTGTACAGTTAGTTTTGGAAAGAACTGGGGCTAGTCAAAATGTCCCACAAAACGATACAACTGATAATCAAAATGTTCCACAAAATGATCCAGCTGACGATGATGATAGTAGTTGGGACGAAGTAGAGAAAGGCAATGATCCAACTTACAATCACCAATTTACATTTTCTGAAGTAAGTGGACCTAAACACTGCCCTCCACAAAACTCGAAACCTATAGAGTACATAAAACTGTTTTTTTACAACTGCAATTTTGAATGTTTTTGTTACTGAGACAAACAGGTATGCTAGGAACTACATTGCTGACAATGAGCAGACCTTATCGCCTTTCAGTCGAGTCAGAAAGTGGGTATATGTTACCCTAGCTGAGATGAAAGCTTTTTTTGGCAATCATACTGAACATGGGCATGATCAACAAGCCTAGTATTGCCAGCTATTGGGATACCCATTTCACACAAACCACTCCATTTTCTGGCAAAGTGATGACTTCAAATAGATTCATTTTGGTATTAAAATTTTTCCACATTGTAGATGTCACTAAATTAGTCCCTCACGGAAATCCTGGGTATGACCCTTGTGGTAGGTTTCAACCTATAATCGACCATGCAAACTGGCTGTTCAAGCTTCATTACAAGCCAACTAAAGCCCTATCTGTAGATGAGTCTTTGTTGGGAACTAAAAAACGAATTGGACTTACTTAGTACCTGCCCCCCAAAAAAAAAACACCACAAGTGGGGTATTAAATTGTGGGTCCTTTGCGATTCAATAACACGCTACTGTGTATCTTTTTACTGTTATAAAGGAGCTCAAAGATCAGAAGAAAATGAAAAGAGTTGTTGAGACGGGTTTGGGAGGCACAGTTGTACTGACCTGGCTAAGAATGGCAAATTGTTTGGGAAAAGGGCACCATATGTTTCTTGACAACTTTTTTACTTCAATTGCACTTGCTAGAACTTTGTACAGTCACCAAACTTTTGTTACTGGAACTATTAGGAAAGACAGGAAAGGTATACCTAAACAGTTATTGGGAAAGTATGCTGTTGGTCAAAAGACCTATGTAAGGAAAGGCACGAAGCTCATTAGGGCGCATAGGGAAAAAAAGAGCAACTCCTCTCAATTTTTAATCCTATCAACTGACTGCCAGGCTGCTTCTGAGGCATACTCTATTAGAAGAAGTCGTGGTCTCCTTATAAAGACAAAAACTAAAATTGCCCATCAATACAACTGTGGTATGGGTGGTATCGATTCCACTGACCAAATGTTGTATGTATATATGGATGAACGTAGAACTATGAAGCACGCAAAAAAGGTTATATTTAATGTTTTTGGCCGCATGGTGCTAAACGCATTCATCCTATACAAATTGAATACCACCGAACGGCGGCTACGTAGAGCTGATTTCATGAAGGAAATTGTGGGAGAACTTGCCTCAGAATGGACGGCTGTCAAATCTGTACCCCATAATCTTCAAGGCGGTGGAGATGGCCCTTCAGCTAATTTTGGACTTAGGAAGCTCCCAGAGAAGAAGGAAAAACTCTGTAGAATGTGTTCAGGTGACAACCATCCTGAAGGAAAAAAACGTAGATCGCGCACAGTGTGTGTAAAGTGCGGGCAGGGCGTTCACGCGGAATGCCTCGTCAAGCACGTGTGTCAGTAAAAAGTAAAAAAGTGTAAATAGATTTGTTTGTCCTTTAAAAATTAGCTTTCTATAAATATAATGAGCTTTTGTACACTTGCAGTAATGTACTTTATATTATTGACAAAGAGACTTTATAAGTAGCTGGTGAAAATTGCATCAAACTCATGTAAGTAACTATTTACTTATTTTTACTACAACTTGAACAGTTTTTATCCAAATTACTTAAGATTTTCACGGTCTATTCATAATTAAATGTACTTTTAGGATATTATACTGTCAATTCACCCTCCTTAAAACAAATATATGTTTTATAGTTCCAAACTAAAAAAATAGAATAAAATAAAAAAATAAATAAAAAATAATACATATTTTAAAAAATCTATTGAATTTAATTGACATGAGGTATTTTTTTTCTAAAGCACGGCCTTATGTTCTACAGAACACAACAAGTTTCAAGCAAATATCCCTGCAAAAAGTCCATTTTGAGCTGAACAGTTCTGGGTATGACCCATGCTAAAAACCTAACAGTTTTATGTCAAGATTTTAAAAAATGGCAAACAGCCAAAGGGTTAAAAACAGCTGATATAGTATGAAATATACCCCATTATATGAAATATACAACTAAAGAGATCTAGAAATAATAAAATAACTCTCTCATATTTAATTAGAATGGTGTTAACTTTTTACAAACATAGTTTACATTGTCGAGTGACAAGTATCCCATAATACATCACATGGAATTTAAAATGAAAGCCATTCAAGCAGTTGGAAAATTCCAAACAACTTTAATTAGTATTATTATTTTGAGTTTGATTTTAACACACTCATCAGAAGAAAAGTAAAAGTAATAAAAAGAAAAAATTTAAAGTACCAGAATTTAATCTTTACGTGTGTACTCACTGCATCAACAGATACGAGACGTCCTCCCATCTTGGACCACTTGAGGACCAGTACAGGTGTGGAGTGGGGTGACACCATGGACACAAAGTCCTTTTCGCCATTCCACAGCCGGAGGTGGCCCGTCTCCCAGCCCACAACCAGGGTCTTGCGGATCGGGTGCCAGGCCAGACTCAGCGCCTGACAAGAAGCCACATACTCTGGTTGCAAGTCACCCAACAGCTCGCCCTGATACAATATTATACAAGTTACTTAGAGCAACAAGTAAAAGTAGATCATGTTGTGGGGGGGGGAAGGATTAAGAATTTTGCAAGTAAACCGTAAAGGATTAATGAATTTAAATGTCAAACAGTTTTTGAGAACTCAACTTATAAATCAATATCACTGTCTGGAGTCTACAGAGATCCCTTACTATGAGCAAATTGGCCGGCTTTCAATAACAAGAAATATGATAAAATATTCTTATATTATAAACAAATCTTATTGCACAAATTAACCTCCATGAACGGGAGGTATACAGTTTGTGTGTTAAACAGTTCCAAACACAAGAAGAGTGAAATTTATTGTTGGAAATAGAAAGTAATTAATCATACACAGTTTCGATGCCACAGAAATTAAAGTTTTCAATCTATTCAAAATTTTAAATTTATTCAATGCCTGTTAAGACATATTTTCAACATGCTTTTAGAAAAACAACTCAGTATCAATTTTACAAATGTTCTATCCTACAAACAGTTTTCCTCAAAACAACACAGTGACCATCTGCGTTCATTATCTCCTTTTATCAGTTGAGGATTTTGCAGCAAAAATAGTGAACTTCCAACTGAACACTGGAGCAAATGTAAAAGATTGTCACCTTTGAACAACCTACTGCTAAAAGAATCTTGTTCAATGGATATTCACACTCAGAGTTCATCAAATCCCTGCAACATTTCATCTCAGTGCAGTATCAGAACAGAGCTGCCACTTACACAACTCCAGCTGAACTCTCCAGTGAAACTGGAAATACAACTGTTGAGTGCAAACAAGCTCCTACATGTGCAGTACTTGAGTCCGTCTCTGCTTGGAAAGATCCGGTTACTTTGGTGACTAGGGCATCGCACGAGTATAATTGGCTACCAGATCTCACAGTCTTCCCGGGGTTGCCTACAGTTGAAAATACACAAGACTCAATTCCTGACAGAGTTGAAGACATCACTTCTGTGGTCGGACAGTCTGATGACTCAACAGCTGGATGGACCAACAACTCACCAGCCATGCGAGACAGTGGCTCACTAACCAATGATCACACAGCAGTTGGGCAGACCATCAACCCACCAACCCAGCAGGCCAGTGGTTTACCGACCAGACAGTCCAGTGATGCAGTGGATGGGCAGACCATCAACCCACTAACCCAGCAGGCCAGTGGTTTACCGACCAGACAGTCCAGAGACACAGTGGATGGGCAGACCATCAACCCACCAAACCAGCAGGCCAGTGGTTTACCGACCAGACAGTCCAGTGAAGCAGTGGATGGGCAGATCATCAACCCACCAACCCAGCAGGCCAGCGGTCCACGAATTGGACAGACCACAGACACACTACACAATCAGGATAACGACGCATCGGATGAGTCTAGTGAAGTGGTGCTAAATGAATTTCTTGAGTGCTCTGATTACGGAGAAATTTTTTTAGCAGAGCACAATGTGGAGGCAGGTCTGACTTAGCACTGGGGTTGTCCAAGCGTACCTCTGGGACGTGGGAGAAGCAATTCTCTATTTTTCACCAAAATGTACAGCATTTGCCATCACGAATAAACCTATTAAAAGTAATAGCAGATGAAATTCAACCAGATATAATTGCCCTAACAGAACACAAAATGACATATTCAGAACTTGAAGTTTTAAATATTACAAATTATAACAAAATTTCACATTTTTCTAGAGCTACCTCTATTGGAGGAGGTACCCTGATTTTAGCTAGAAATTATATTTTGCAATATATTTTTAATTCCCTGCTGATTTTTAATCACTGCTGATTGAGAAAGAGTTTGAATGTTGTCTTACGGAGGTGCATGTTGGCACATACTCTTTTGTGTTGGCCTGTCTCTACAGAAGTCCTAAATATTGCTACATTGATCCTTTTTTGTCTAAGTTGGAGGTTTTGTGTAATATCTTGTGTAGTAAATTCAAAAATATTGTATTAGTAGGAGATTTCAACATTAATGTTTTGAATAAGGATACTGTTTACAACAAATTCAATAGTATTTTAAAATCGTTTAACTTACATTACAAAATAGATTTTCCAACCAGGGTCACTTTAGAATCACAAACAGCAATTGACAATATTATTACAAATCTACCTTCTAATAAAACTAGAGTCTCTGGCATCATAACACACATTTCCGACCATGATGCACAGATAATTGAAATTTTAGATCTTGGTGAAAGGCAGAACAGTGTAACGAATAAATATATTAGAAAATTTACACAGAGTAATATTAAGTCATTCTTAAGCAGCCTAGCAAATACGGCATGGTCGGATGTCTACCAAGCACCAGTGCGTATGAAATATGATGTGTTTTATTCTATTTTTAGTTATAATTTTGAAGTACATTTTCCTAAATTGATAGTCACCAAAAAAGAAAATCACAAAAGTAAATGGATAACTGATGAAATTAAATACAAGCAGTGTAAATTGATAGACTTAGAAAAAAACTGTAGGATACTTAAGGATATAAAATTAAAATCAAAAGTTAAAGAAATGAAAAAGGAATTGAAAAATGCTATATATATTGAAAAAAAGCAATACTTTGATCAAAAGATTAATAATTCTTGCAACATTTCAAAATCAACATGGCAATTAATTAAAACAGAAATAAATAAAAAACCAGTTTGTAAACAAAAATATTACAGTTTTTAGAGATATAAACAAGGAAGTTGTAAGTGATCCAATACAGGTTGGAAAATATATTTAATAAGTTTTTTGTAAACGTAGTTGATAAAACAGTATTACCCAATTTACCTTCTAGAAATGAAAAACAATTAAATTTTCCACATGCTCATACGACAAATAATAGATTTAGATTTAATCAGATTTCAAAAACTCATTTAAAAAAAATTGTCATGTCTTTTGAAAATAAACCATCATCTGGAAATGATGAGGTTACTACACAACTAATAAAACAATCTCTTCCATTCATTTTACAGCCATTAGTCCACTTAATAAATTCATCTCTAATTTCAAGCTATTTTCCGAATCAACTAAAGATTGCCAGATTAATCCCAATTTTCAAAAAAGGTAACCCAAATGACCCCTCATGTTATAGGCCAGTGTCTCTTCTTCCTGTGTTTTCTAAAATATTTGAAAAAGTAGTTTATATTCAATTAGTGAATTATTTAGAAAACAATAAATTATTAGATAAGCAACAACATGGCTTTAGATCGGGAAAGTCCACTACTACCGCTGGCATTGACTTTATTCAGTCAATAATTCAACTCGGTGGATAGGGGTGAAAAGGTAATTCTGAAATAGAAACCATTAAATACGGAGTCCCTCAAGGATCCATTTTGGGCCCATTACTTTTCCTCTGTTACATTAATGGACTACCTAAGGTGGTTCCGCAGGACTGTGGCATTTGTTTGTTTGCAGATGATACCAACATCACCATTTTCAAAAAAAGAACTGATTTTATGGGCCATAAATTTTTAACAAAACTACCAACAAAAATAATAAATGAACAAAATTTTATTAAAATGAAAAAAGAGTTAAAAATATATTTGATAAATCTGGCTCTGTACTCCCTTGATGAGTTTTGGAAGGGAAGGTAGATTGGGAATGCCTGGTATGTAATTTTAGTATTTCATGTATATAAGCTTCTGGATTGTTTATTTCTTATTACATTGTATAATTTTAATTTTAAATGACATATAGATTAATTAGTATATTGTAAAAAACTTATTGACACTATTCATGTACGCGCTGTACTA
This sequence comes from Homalodisca vitripennis, assembly GCF_021130785.1. NCBI lineage: Eukaryota > Metazoa > Arthropoda > Insecta > Hemiptera > Cicadellidae > Homalodisca > Homalodisca vitripennis. The sequence continues at coordinate 7,540 of NW_025781252.1, read as the reverse complement.
TGTACGAATAAAGAATTTTTGAATCTTGAATCTTAATAGATGGCAAAAAATAATGCAAAACGTAATTTATCTTAATTAATTCTAAAACCTTATCCAACTTTCAATCTTCAGCACAATTAAAATATTGCACAGCTTCAATGACGCCTGATGGAGGGTGCGTCTAAAGAAGTATTGTCTACGTAAGAGAATACCATGACATCCATTTTCAAGGTCAGTGGTGTATAAAATGAGTACAATTGGATCTAAACACAAACCTAAATGAACACCTTAGCTTTGAAAGTATGATAGAGTACCTTTCTTTTATTTTCATCACCAGTGTCTAGTCTTTTTATTAAGAGCAAAACTATTTGATGACCATATAAACGAACTTGTAGAATTTTTATTTATTTATTTATTTTCAACGGCATACACCATTATTTATAAACAAAACGCAGTATTTAGGAAAGCAATTGCTTACAAGCAAAAATAATTACAACATTGTAAGTGAAGTTAAAAAGTGCAAAAATACAATAGTAAAAAAAAGAAACAATAAAGATTAACTAAAAGGTATACATAAAAACAATAACAATGAGGGTAAAAAAAACATATTTGTGAACTTCCTGAAAAGCGAAAAGCTGGCAGCATAAGCATAAATTGATGTTATCTAATTTTACGGACACTGGCAGTGTATGTGTAGTTTTTCAATATCCCATCAATCCATGAATTGGCAGTGAAGGGGTTAAATAAAAGTTCTCAAAAATCAAAACAGTAATTTTAATATAACTTAAGTGTTAAAGGACACTCACAAGATCATCACAAATACTGAACGCAGCCACCTCGCTCTATCGTGTACGATGCTACTGCAAGCAATGGATGTTGGGGGTGCCACTCTATTGCATTTGTTGTGGAGGTGCAATCCTCCAGACGAACACGGTAGTCAATATAGAGTGTCATAGTATCTGAAAAACACAATGTGAGCACTTTATTTCCATATTTTTAATTAACCTTACCTTGTTAATGGTTACTATTTTTAAAGCATTCTTTTAAATAAACAGAAGGTGTGCCGAGTGCATTGTTATTGAATTTTATTAGGATATACAATATAAATATTGTTATGAAATATGATAAATATAATATAAGCACACAAACTTTTCCCAATTCCTATGCATGTACCTAAAAGCAGTATAACAGTAAATGTAAAAAAAAACTTAATTTAAATATCTGTAGTTATTTCTAGAAAAACTTTGTCAGTTCAAGAAACATACTCAAGAAGCAAACTCTCAAACATACAAGTGACATTTCATAAATAATAAATCATTATAAAAAAAAATCCATAGTTCTTTTTTAAAAGTTCTAAACTTAATTACAGTTTTATATAGAACTTTGAATTCAAAAAAATAGTATATTGGTTTGACCCTTTATAGCCCACATTTTAAAGTGAAAATACTGTGCACTAATGTCATATGGCTATACTCTGACTTTTTTTAACTAACATAGTAACAGTTAAACAACAAACTTAACAATAAAATAAAGTAAAACTATTAATAGAACTATTTGTATATTTATAGGAATGTGTTGAAAACTGTTGTGTTTCATGTGCTGGTAATCTCTGCAAGCCATGTTTGAAGGCAATTAATTTTATATTAATAAAGTTTATTTTTTTATCCAATATGTAATACACTATTACTCAAGCAATAAGAAATAGTAGTGTAATACATGAATAGAACAGTAGATAATCTATCTGTGCTGCACAATGTAAAAATAAGAAAACTGGTATTAACTGATGCTAACATTAGATTTTGGTGTAGAGGCAGAGTGGCATTTTCTGCTTGCCCATGGAAAAAGATAATGTGATGGAGTTGGGGGTTCAATAAAGAGACTTGATGAAAGAATGCAAAATCCATATGAAGACCAGATTTTAACTCCTTTCCCACTCTATGAATGGCTAGTTGAAAACTTATCTGGAATTAATTGTACATTCTCCCCTGAAGATGAGAATGTTGAGGGTGAGATATTCATGAATAAACTGTTTCAGTTAATCAGTAACTATTACGAAAACAGTAGAATAATACTTTTAATACAACAGAGGAAACAATGACCATCCAAAAATGAAGTGGTGGGATGATCTTTACTTAGCACATCTATCGATGGTATTCACAATAATTCTAAATGAAGGACCAGCAGGGTGCAGAAATGTCACTTTTACTTCATCTTCTTTCATCATTCTTCTCCAACACGTACGCTAGCCACTACTTTTGGTTATATGCAGGAGTTATATATCTATTTCTGCCATTTTTAGTTTTTCAGGGCATTTTTGGATGTTCAGTTTCCTCTGTCATGTCAACAGATAATATTTTTATTTACATCTTTGATATACTTGAATTTAAAGTAAAGTAAAGTAGTGCCTTATTTTACCAGACGAAGTTGGGGCTAAGAAAGCCTCTCTAACACTTGACCTGGGCACCAATGGCTTAAAGGTGACTTCCGAACCATCACCAATACCTGGGCGGACTGCTTGGAAGGACAGGATCACTAAGCAGTGACCAATCCAAGCAGCAGCCATGCTCAACGTTGCATGATTCGGTTATCTCCCAATAACAGCCAAACCCACTACACTGCACCATTGGAAATTTACAAAAGCTTTATACCTCTGTGTTCCATTTTATTATGAGTGTCTGTCTCATTACATTTTCAAATAAAGTGCATTATACAATAAAAAACCATTTTCAACTAAAAACAATTATTATGTAAATAACTTAATTGATGTCTTAGAGGCAACCTTCTTTTAATTACTCAAATTATAATTGTGATAATAATCACCTCATAAAGAAATTAAGTGAAGTAAGGATACATAGTATAACACTAAAAAAAAACTTATGAACATCCTTTCTAAAATTATTATTTAACTATAAACCCATTAGCCCCCCACTTTGAAATTTTGAGAATCACTTAATAAAAATATCAACTAATTATAGGAGTTGTTTTTAATTTTTAAATGCACTTTTTGGAAAACTCAAAATTTTGGGTTTGATTAAAAAAAACTTTTATGACACATTATGTTGTTGAATTTTGAGTTTAGATCCACTTCACATTCCTTTTATTGCAGCGTCTGGTATCTTACACTGTCTCAGAATTGACTCCTGGAATCTGGAGTCATGTTCGTCTGAAGAGATCCAAAGAAAATCGACAACGACGAAGCTCAAAGGGAAAAATTTACATTGTTTTGACATCAGAGACACCTATAAATAGGTGAAGTGATTGTCTCATTGTCTTATCAGGTACACAATTGAGTGCACTATGATGTGATAGACACATGATCTCTAAGAACAATGGAGCAACCGAATCAGACACCAGACGCTGCATAAAAGGAAGAGTTCACATCCAAAAATTCAATTGAATCAATCCTTCCTACCATAGCTACATTATGTAAAGTACGTTGTGTTGTACATCAGAATAATGATAATTTAAAACTGAGTAAAATTACACTGCTCTCATCTCTCTAGCTCAATTAGGAGTAAAGCTATGTTGATTTCAAAATATGTTGGTTACTGTTTTTTGGTGAATTTTGAGAAACTTTACATACCCGTAACGTTGAACCCAATTGAAATATTTGTGGGAAATTGGTAATTTTCCTAATCTATATCAGGACTATCTTCATTCCAAATTTGACCAAATTCTGAGATGGTCACGTTTATACCCTGTCTTGATTTTATATGGAATGAATTCCTCAAAATATTTTTCCTAATAGCAAAATCTTGAGTTGTCAGGTAGGGTGGTTGGTTTTTAGGTAGAGCAATCTAGGCTCTTTAGAAAGAGGATTTACAAGCTCTCAGTTTGGGTGGTAGGATTTCGAATAGGTTGTGACAATCAGGAAGATAGGATAGATAAGTTTATGGTAACTTAAATGAAATCACATAATACACATAAATATCACTTAAATATATCATAAGAATTCAAAAATGTATTCTTTTTTGTTACCTGTCAGTAGAAATATATTTACAACACTCAAAACAATTTGGGGGAGGGAAACACAAATCTTTTCAGCATAGGGCCCCAAGATAGTGATATCTGAAAGTGGGCTGCTATATAGTAATCAAATCAGAGTACCAAATTATCCATTACAAATATCTAAACTATCGGATAAAAAAAAAAAAAAAAACTCTAATTATAGATATTTATGATTATAAATAATGATCATAGGGTAGAGTACGATAAGCGGAGCCGGTTTTCATATCGATATTGACAAACAATATTACTTAATTATAAGTATCGATATAACCAACTGATACTGATTTTGGATGATAACTAACTTGTATAAACACTTTTTCATATAATAAACGTATTACCTTTTATAGACAGTTAACAGACAGTCGAAAGGTAATGGAGGACAGTGAAACAAAGTTTAAAAAGTGCTGATCATCTCTGTATTTGTACAGAAGAGAAGTACGGTTTATTAAAGAGGATGCTTTCAATAACTTCTTGAAAGTGTTTAATCATTGCTACCAAGGATAAAACATAAATAGTTAGCATATTTTGTATTTTCTGTTATATTGTTATCATTTTGCTATTATTTATGACTTTTCCTATTTCCAGTTCTAATTTCTTGTTTGATCATTACAGCTTCTTTATTATTTATGAGATTGTCACTAACTATATTATATTAATAATTTTAATTTCAAATATGATTGTTATTATGAATATAGATATGTTGATATGATTGATACTCGTATTTGATATATGAATATTAAGTATCAATGATTATACTAATCGATATAAAAAACTGAGTCCACTTATTGTACTCTACCCGATTCATATAATATTTGCTGGTTTTTTAAATGTAGCCCTATTGATAACAATATTGTACCAAATTAATTCAAACAAAGTAAAATCATTTGTATGGTATTTGGTAATGGGCACCAAGTACAATAGCGACACACATGTTATTTGAGTCACAAGCTGTCAGATAAATTTATCCTTAAAAATAATTAAGAACTAAATATTATATTGTTTTCTTTGTTACATTTTATAAATAAGCTACACCCAGCCAAGGTAACTTTTTATTTCATAACTAGCTGTTTCCCGCGGCTTCGCACGCGTCTCTTAAGCTTTGCCCGTATATTTTCTTTGCCTTCAAATAGTGTTTGGATATTTTAATATACGTAACTACTGTGTTGTAATTGCAGTTTATAATGTGCAGGTGCTTTGATAACTTTTATATCTTGCAGTACAGCCTGGTGGTTAGTTACATCAATGGGCATTTGCGTATAAACCTTCTAACATAGAAAAATACAAATTTTTCATAGTGATCGGTCCAATAGTTTTCTGAGTCTATAAAGGACAAACACACAAACATTCATTTTTATATATTATGATTGCAGAAACAGTTTTAAACAAAATTTGTCGTTTTCTCTTAAGCTTACTCTATGCTTTAAAACTATAAGTGTAAAAGAAATTTATATATAAATATATTTTTTGTCGCATTATATATGTTTACAAAGAACAGCTGATTAAAAATTTGAAAAGACTCTTTCACACTTAATAACATATGTTTGCTGCAATGCATTTCTTACGGGTATTTCTGTAACCAGTGGGGCGGAATCCTGAATCGGGAAAGGGATAAAAAGTATCCTATAACCTTCTACAGATCAAGGACGAACAAATTAAAAAAAAAATTAGGCGAATCCGTCCAGCCGTTTGTGAGTGATGCTGTTACACACGAACAGTTTCATTTTTATATTATAGATTAAACTATTACCCTTTTAGATATAAAAACAGCTGAACTATATTGTAATTTGAAATATCTATAACATAATTCAGTTTGATATTTTGGTTTCGGTAGTTTAGATCATCATGAATATCAATGATTCAATTACGGTGGTGGGCACTTATTATACTACAGCCAGCAACAGGAACAAAATACTAAAACATTAGTTTATTTAAAAATTATTTAACTGCTTATGAGACTTCTATAATATTTTATACTGTATCCATAAAACTTTACCTTAGCTGTTAAAGAATAAATTGCCAATGTGGTGGTGCAATTTATAATATTCATGCAATTTAATAATATTTTGGATGGTGGGTAGTTAATGCAATTTTTGGCGAGGCTTTAATAAGCGGCCTACACTCATTATTCAATTGCTATTATCGAACAATTCAACCTATTATCCGACTTCGATATGTAAAAATTGTACACAATAAGAGGTACGGTTACCATACTTGTTATGGTGATTTGTTACATTATAATAAATTACCGTAACAACAATACATACATTATAATTTTAAAAACATAAATTTAACTATAACACTACAAAACAACAAAACCAACTATGGTCTAGACTTAGATATAAAAGAAAATTTACAAGAAATATAACTTTGCCCAGCTTGTAATCAATCGTTTTTGTGAAATGGAGGAAAGACTTCTCCCCACGTATTACCAGGAGTCAAACCCACATGTTGAAGCCACTTAAACAAATCTCATGACTTGTGAGAAATATCTCATCACATATTTTCCTAATAGGCTTTTCATCAGCATTTTCAAAGTCTCAAAATAGTTTACTTTTTGTTGTTTACAGTTTACATTAAAATTACTAATAAGTTGAAATCATATGCTAAGTTAAATAATTTGTAATATCAAATTATTCCTTCGGATAAAACGAAAAATAACACCGCTTATTAGTCTACCCCAAATTTCTATAAAAATGAGATGTTAGTATAGGCAACAAGAGTTTAATAAGCTCTCTCTCACAAAAACAATCATAGTCACCCTAGATTGTAACTAATCAATATAATTTAGTGTCTTAGTGAAGCAAGATAAAGAGGTATTAGTTTATATACAATAAATATAATATTTTGACATACCTGATTAGGCCTATCGTTTATGAATTGTCAAATATTTTCAGAACTTTTACTGATTAGTAAACGACATTTCAAAGCAAAACAATCAAACAAAAAACATAAACCTAGGAATGATTTGTGGATGAACATTTAAATCACTCACTTTGACAATACAAGTTACAAACGCACAACTAAATTTGATTTAGACAAATGTTAGGCTTGAGATTATGTATTGGAATGTCAAGAAGACACTAAATAAGCAATTTAAAAGTTTACAAAAGTTGGGATTACAGCACAGGTACGTTTATGTTATAAAATAATATATTTTTAATTTGAAAAATCCGCCTTGCAAAAATTCAAAACAAAGGCACAAGTCGTCTCGAATAGCTTAAAACATTTCAACATCATCAACAATAGCTTTCGCCGACCACCGTGACCGTGAAGTTAGCGTCACTTTATCGTCCAGACCGTCTAGTGCATCAATGTTGCAGTCATCAATCTGAAGGCGTTAACAAAAATTCAAAAACTGAGATAAATTGTATAATACTAATTATAAAAAACGATCTTTCACAAAATCAACACAGTTTTTTCTATTTATTACTTTCCACAAAGGTTTCCCCATTAAATGTGTCATGAATAAAAATCCCAAATATAATACCTAAGTAAACCGTAGGAATGTATCGTAAAATGGACGTCCTCTAATAAATGCCACTCCTGAGACTTA
>NW_025781251.1:0-46213 GCF_021130785.1 Homalodisca vitripennis | reverse complement strand
ACAGACTCATTTATCTGCATCTCAGTATTTTTACTTTTCTGTTGTTTATATTTATGAAACTTTTATCTTTTCTAACTCAATACATTGAACATTTCAAAATTCCTTGTAACCATCAATATGATGGTTTACAACAACCCTCAAGTTCTTGCACATCACACTGCTTTTTTCCAAAGAAATCTCAATGCAATGTTACAATGCAATTAACCTGTTTAACAAACTCCCTATGCACCTCAAAGCAGAGTCAAACCATTTAAAATTTAGAAAGAGGTTTATGTTATTTCGCCTTGAAAAATGTTTTTACAGCGTAGGTAAATTCCCTGACTGATGGCTAAATTGGAGAACCTGGTTGTTGTATAATATATATTAAGAGAGTTTCAAGTCGTTATAGTTATTTTAATGGCAAATATAATCTGTTTTAAAGAAGTTTCGTTTTTATCTGACATGACCAATGCATGTTATCGTGTTACTTTGCTTGAATAAATGAGTTATTGAATTATTGACTATGTGAGATTAAAATAAGAGGAAAAAACTATTGTGTTTCCGTGTTGTATAACTTTGAATAAACATGAAATTTTCATTGGTATATTAAAAACATGTTTGTTGAATGTTCTAAATATTGGTTAGGATATATACGGCACTTCCATAATAGACCGACAAAATAATCAAATAGATATTGATTAGATATGTTATCGATATCGTGAACATAAATATTGATATTATTGACAGTACTTGTTCTTGATCAATAAAAATGGAAAAGAAGAAATATGGAAATTCATACACAAAAATATTTTTATCAGAACTATTAATTATAATAACAAAGTACTATAAATTTAAATTACTTGTTTCTTCTCTGAGATAAACAACAACTTCTCATGCGAATCTTGAGTTTAGCTCCATTTTACTTGTCGTGATTAATCTGAAAAAATATATTACTGTTTGAATAGTTCTCAAACCAAGTTTAAAAACCTTAAAAACAATTTATTTACACACAAGGATTACAGTTTTCTCCTTTAAACCTTAAAGCGCTGAAGAAATTTTGGCCGCTCATAATACATGCGACACAATTCGTCAACTATCCTTTCTTAGAGATTGATGCAGAAAAGTTCTCAACTTAGAGTTGTAAAACATTGTGTTGAAGATCATCCTGCAGTTAAAATAGAAGTTATTGATTTTCAAAATGATTTGTCTCTAAGACCCCTATCTACCACTGGAAATATTAGGACTCTAGTACCCAAAGAAAAATATCCAATTGTGGTTCGAGTTGCATTGAGATTGAAAACTATGTTCAGTTCTACATACTTGTGTGAAACATCTTTTTCAAGTAGGAAGTTTTATAAAAAATAAATATAAACAGATTGACCGATGAACATTTGGAGAGCTACATCATACTCTCCAAACTACATGAAAATACTTGATGGCCAAAAAAAAGTTCCACTCTTCTCATTAAAATTGACAACTATAAGTCAAAACTATAGTAGAGTTGTGACTACAATTTGATCTGTTTGACTAAGGTATGTTGTTATTGTTATTAGTCCATCCGCAGTTCAGGGTTCTATTATATGAAAGATAAAGACAGCACTAAACAAAAAGTCTAGTTAATGGGAATGGTTTTTCTAGATTTTTTTGGTTAAGGAGTTGTTTTGTCAGAGAAATCAAAATGTACTGAAACATATCAAAAGAGATTACACAAAGGTTCAGAGAATTGAGATAACATTAGTCATAGTGTGCTGTAAACTGACAATCTCAATTGGTTGTGTTGCTTTGTTTTGACAAGCGTGATTGAAATTGAAGAGGAAGAAATCTTTAGATTTACACAATTTGTTGAAAAGTTTTATTAATGTCAGCTGATCTTCACAAGACGCTAAAATCAAATTACATAGTGTAGGAATTTTCTGTAAAATACTCTAAAATAACAATTTATATACTGTATTTATCAATGGCTTGAATATTAGTTTTTATTTCGTTGCTTATTCCAGAGACTTAGCTTATAATGTTTGCCTTCAAAATTTAGTGGTAGTTTTTACAGCTCTTAAAACCAATGAACCTTTACTGTGATATGGCTGGTTTGTACCTAGCCATTCTCAAATTAATTTGTCCAATTTATGTTTTTTTTTTTTGTTCTCTAATTTAGCACATAATTTTGTTTACTTTGCATGCATGTACAATAACAAGTGAAAAGATAAATAGGAAAGGAAGGTATATCATTAGTATCCACAAAGTATTTTTACACATTTAACTTCCATCAGTAATGTGATAGGTGATATAGATTATCTTGAGATTTCAGTCAAGTGATATGTTTCTGCATACCTAATAGTGATAGAAAACTACTGTTATGACTAGAATTGATGAGTGGTGTTTGTAGCGAATAAGTGATTCCAATTTTTTTCAGTCTTATATTAACAGGTCATAAGGCAGAGAAGTAAAATGGTGTGCATATATTTATTATGCTGGGATTTAAAAATATTAAACAGTTTATCATCTCTAGCCTTTATAGAAGAATTTTATATATCGTAAATTAAAGATTAATATGTGTGTAATACGTGTGCACACACATGCACACAAACTTTAAATTGATTTAGATTGACATTTTGACTATTTTGTGAAATTGTTTTGACACTATTCCTCTTAACTGTGCACAGGAAAAATGATTTTTATTGAATTGAAAAGGGAGCATTTGTAATATGATCAAAATATGAAAATTTTCATCCACCTTCTTCGGCCCCATCTCAACATAATTAAGTCTGTGATGAGAAATTATATTTTGAGATACATACAATACACCCTGAAAATAAACTTATTTTTTCCCAAATGTATTTTAATTGTGCCAGATGGGATAAAAGACAAAATAATAAACTTAACCAGATCATAAGCAGCCTCCACAGATCCTGTCTGTTCCAGATGATCCAGTTGTCTCACTTGACTCAGGAGTTAAACAAAAACAAAAGATATAACCTGCTAATCGTCAATCTCAAAGTTCAAAACAAAAGTGGCAACAGATGGTCCTGTCCTTCATCAAGGATCAGTGATAAACTCATGACCTCTTGCCTGTCTCTTCAATTACCATCAAACTCCACTCATAGAAATTCATATACGCTGGTGAAATTTATTTAGAATTCTTAACTCAGCCAGAATATTACAAAAAGTTCTCGTACTGCCAAATACCTTAGCTACATCCAAAATCAAAACATGAAGCAAACTGAATTTTAGTAGCTCTTATGACACTTATAGTTCAGTAGCTGAAAGCTAATTTGCACTTTATAAGCACACAATCTAGTGCTTATTGAAATTGATATAGTGATTTCCTTTAAGAATGAATCAGTCATATTACTGTCGGCCAATGAGGTTAAAGTCACCTTTCTGCCAAATAGTAATTTTTTCATTTTTAATACGGTTGGCTGATGCCTATTTAACCTTTATTTGTGCATTTGAGAGTTGGTTTTTAAGCGTGTAGAGCTACAAAAAAATGATTTAGGATACAGTTATTGTTTGATATTTTTTAACTCTTTGATACCGTCCTATTTCAACCTCAACCAAAATTATCATGGCCCAAAAATCAACTTTTAAAATATGCTATAAAATAATTTTTCATTAATCAGGCATTTTACATGTATCAAGTGACATAAAACACTTTGGGAGGTGTAACCCAGTTATAAGTGGCCACCTAATCTCATCTATCCATATCAATGTTTCTTCAAGTAACTTACTTTGACCTCTTCAATGCCTTCAAGCCCATGGATAGTAAAGTGAGGAGGAAGTAAGCAGGGAAACATAACCTTAAAGGACTAAGTGAGTGAGGGCTCTTTATCTTCCAAGATGTCATTATAAAAATTACCTTTTATATCAATTGTACCGATTCTCTGTGCTGACCTTTGTTTGGTATTTCCAACTCAACAACTGGATTTCTCAAGAACTATGTTGACTTGTAAATGTACGTGAATGACTATGTGATATAAAAATATTGAATTAATCTTAGCAATAATGTCCACAAATTCTTAATCTACAGTAACAAAAAATTCTAAAATAATTAAATTGAAGACACTATAATTTTATGATTTTTCTGTTTAGCAAGAATAGATTAAATACATATAATCTTTAATAAAATTTGATATTTTAGATGTGTTCGATGGAGGAAGAAAACACAGCCAGTTTGGTGCCATTAGAAATGTTCTGTTGGGGGAACACAGCCAATGGAGAATTGGGTCTGGGAGGCATAGAGGATCATCACATATTGGTCCCAAGGGAACTTCCTTTCAAGAATGTTGATCAAGTCAAATATGGTAAGATAAATTAAATCAAGACTGGGAGTTTAAACTATTGGTAGATTAATTTAATCAGAACATATAAGCCTAGAAGTCTGTTGCATGACTCGTATTTAAGTTTTCTGTAATGCAATTCACAAAATAACTTCTTATAATATATTCCTTCAACGTATAAATATGATTTATTTACCATTGAATTGGGGAGGAATTGAGCTATTGTAAGCTATAGTACTTTCTAATCTACTAGTAGGATTGTGAAGTAGACATTGTTTTATTGGAATGGAGAGCAGTTTTTCAGTTTTCATAATCGCAATCTCCTTATGAAGCGTGAAGTTTGTAAATTTAGTATGGTTTCATTATTTCAATATTATTTACGTTTTTTTTTTATACTAAATAAAATTTTTAATCACTTAGATGCTACAGATGTATCATAATAATCTAACCAATAACCACTATCTAACAAATTATCCTATAGTAAAATGTCGTCAAATATCTCAATCCAACTGTATGAATCTGTTTGTAAAAATATTAAATGATCAAAAACTCTTTAATTTTCAGTAAGTTGTTTAAATTTATTTTATTGCTACTGTTTTGTAATTTTAATCCGAGAAATGAAATATGCAATATGGCAATATTTATGTATAAGTATATTTCTAAAACTATTATTTCCAATCCCGTGTGTGTATATACGAGTACACTATCATCTATTGTCAAAGCCGATTTTTGTTTCGTGGTATTAGTGCGGTTCCATATATTATGTGTAATACAGTTTTGCTCCTGAAACTAGATAGCATTTGACACAAAAATGGCTATCTCACATTTCTAATTTTTGTCAAGTAATCCAAAGGAAGTTTATATACTGGCTGGTACTTGCCAATTGAATCTACACTGGGTACAGCAAAATCCGATTTGTCTCTTCCATTTTGACAAGGTTCAATGGAACTAATTGCAATGAGAGATTTTCAAAATTTTGTCCCAAGGAAAAATAAAATTGTAATTGTAACATTAGTAAAATTTTGTAATTAGGTGAATCACCCATTATATTTTTTGTTACGTCTAAACTAAGAAATGGAATTTGTTATCTGTATTTTGAAATTGATAATGAACTGATATCATATTATCGCACCTGAAGTTCATAACATTTATGTTATTTAGTTGCCTGCGGGAAGTACCACACAGTTTTGGTGACAAGTACAGGATCTGTGTTCTCGTGTGGCAGCAATGATTATGGACAGCTTGGGCATGAGAAACAACAAAAACGTCTTGGTTAGTAGTGTTTTCCTTAAAACATAAACCCTACTATTTAAATGTACTACAATCATGTATTTATTCCAGAACATACTTTCCTAATTATTATTTAAAAGGATCGATAATTATTATCTTTTTAATGTACTGTTTTTTGTACACCAAAAGATACTGTAAAATATACAATGTATCTTTTTAACAGTTGGTAGTCTATAAAAATATAGTTTATCATACTCTTGAAAATAATTAACTCATCTCCCTTTACCAGCAATGTTTAAACTGAAACACAAAGCACTGTTTTTTTTGTGAGGCTGAGGTATAGACAAAGCTACAATAGTCATTACTTCTTTATTTTTTATATAGTAACCATAAAGTACTAATGTAATGCTCAAACCTCACTGCAACCTGAGGTTTTCCTGCCTACTAGTAAAATTAATCTAAAACATTTTAATTCTTAGCTTTTATTTAACATTTGCTGACTGAAGATGACTCTCCATGTGAGGCTAAAATATTTCAAGAACTTAATTGTGTGAGCGATGATTCGACTCTGTATGAACAGGAAAACTTTGACATTAGTAGTTAATCTAAACTAGTTTAATTATAAATTTGTGTTAAGCACTTACTAAATAATAAGTCTTCAATGTTTCTTAGATTTATATTGTTAATACGTTTAGTATTTCTCTCGACTTACAGAAAAAGTGGATGGCCTAGATGCATACAATGTGCGCAATGTCGCCTGCGGAGAGTATCACTCCCTGGCCATCAATGAATGGGGACAGGTGTTCAGCTGGGGGGCTGCCAGATATGGGCAGTTGGGTGAGTACAGTGCCTGTTTGATTTCTAGCAATTTTGTATTAACTCCACTGATAAAAAGTAGAGATAATATTTAATGTAATCATCGCAAATCTGAACAGTAGACAGTTGTGCAGAAGTGCCTTCAGGAGGCTTAGCTTGCTAACTGTACCCAGCTTATATTTTTTTGGAGACTGCATTTTACTGTTTATTTTAAGTGTATATTGACTCAGGGCAGTGATATACACAGATACGAGGCAAGAGCTCAGGTGAGTTTTCAAGCCGAACAGCAGCATTTGTGAACGCCTCCCTTCTGAGGCTGGGATCAAGGTCATTTACAATCTCTCGGAAACACTAAATTTAGAAACCAATAAAAAAAATATAGAGCCCAATCTAAACACTACCTGGTGTTCTGTTTTTGACTCAGTTGGTGAGTTCAAGGAACACACCCAGAATTGATATTCAAGGCAGTGTTGCAATCCTGGGGGTTAATCCCACAAATGTCTGTATGTATGAATATGTGCCTATGTGCACACATATACATGGATTATTAAAAATTCATCGATTTAGTTTTTAAGATAAATACCATCAATAAGTGGTATTAATATAGACAATACAATAAATATTTTCATAAATATATATTGTTAATACTGTAAGTTTATTCTACTCTGTTCTATTCTAGTATGAAAATATACTGTATTTGTAAATTTCATGTAAGACTGTAATGTACGAGGGCTAATCAGAATGTAAGGAACGTTTTGGATCTTTTTAAAACCAAGTACAAGAAAAACGTTTTATTATATGCATGTGAAAGATGGACTAAAATACTACTTTTCTATATAATCACCATACAAACTAAGGTACTTATCATAGTGGTGGACAAGCTTTGAAATTCCTTTTCATAGAATTCTGCTGCCTGTGATCTCCGGCAAATGTCTGGAAAAATCCTTTTTTCTTCACAATCCTTTTATTTTCAATATCCAACTTCAAACAAACAATTGTTTGACTTGTAAAAGGACATTGTGTGTTATTTTCTGATCATTGCAGGTCATGGCGATTGTGAGACTGATTTGCGGAGGCCAAAGATAATCAGGTCTCTGGCCACAAACTTCGTAGTCCAGATCTCTTGTGGCTACAAGCACTGTCTGGCGCTCACTAACAGTAAGTATCTTGTCCACAATTTAGTGTATAGAAATCTCCTGATGTCTGCCTTAAAACATCAAGATGTTATAATGGTCTCATCAATATCTTATATTATTTTAGCCTTATCAATTAATTTTTTATAGTGGAAAATACTTGAACATGAAATAAGTATTTATCCTGGGGAGCTTGGACTGTACAATAAGTGATCGTTTAAATTATAACATTATCAATATGTTTCAAGTACAAGGCATATCCAGAAAAATAAGTGTACTGAGGTTACACAGCCGGAGGGAGTTTTTTTTTCTACATGTGTATTTGTACTGATTCCTCGCCTAAATACATGGCTTCATCCGTTATCTCGATTTGAAGGAAAAAACTCCGGTTGAGGTAAAAAAACTGCATAATTTCAAACAGTGGATTGGAGAGATTGATTTTCATGAATTTTATAGCTTTTCAAAACTCTTGCCTCGTCTCCATTCGTTTCAACTTGTGTTGGTCTGTCAGCTGTTTTGGGACCCACCTCACGAACAGTTTCCGATATCCTATCCGAGTGTTTCTGTATCAGAGATCTGGAGATTTGCAAAAATATCACAGAAAGTCCATCCACAGTTAATCTGCGATTGGTATCAATGAAGCGCATTTCAATTTTTGTCAGAATTTCATCAGTCGCAATTGAAAGTGATCCGCTTCTCTGATCATTATGCACAGATATATGACTGTTTTTAAACTCACTACACAACTTGCAAACTCTTGTATGGTCCATTGGTTTATCACCATATGCAGTTTTTACCTAAATTGCTCAGTTCGGATATAATCTCAGGTATATCCTCTCAGTTTGCTGAGCCACGCATAGTGA
The DNA here is from genome assembly GCF_021130785.1 of Homalodisca vitripennis. Lineage (NCBI taxonomy): Eukaryota > Metazoa > Arthropoda > Insecta > Hemiptera > Cicadellidae > Homalodisca > Homalodisca vitripennis. Next base: position 37,918 of record NW_025781251.1, on the reverse strand, counting down.
CTGGCTGTGTTCTGTGTCACCACTCGGTGCTTACTTAACCATTTATGTCACTTTTACTCGAATTTAAATGGCAGTGTTTGACTTTGGCTCTTAAAATGACTGAGATTTAAATGAAATTCTCAAATAATTTACGAAGTTTACTAGCTTCAAGGTTGAAACTTTATTGGTTGGTTATTTATTATTTGCTTTTAACCAAATCAAGTAATTTAAATTATAGGTTGATTTGTTTTAAAAATATTTTTATGTATAGAATAAAAATACAGTCCATCTCAATTAGATCTCTAGTATCAACAGAATATACTCATTTCCATATTTTTAAGTTTGTCTCCTTTAAATGCACTAGTACTTTAACCCTTTGAGTGCCAAGGGCCGATTTAATCGGCCTAGCAACGTTTCCGCATAGTGCCAAGGGCCGACTAGATCGGTCTTTCCAATATTGGTCATCCTGTTGCTAAATATTGACGTATGACATCGTAAAACGTATCAAATTAAAGCCCAAGAAATGTACAACATAATGCACGTAGTGATAGTTTGTATATATATAGTATACAATATTTTTATGTAGCTGATATCTAGAAGGCTGTGGCGCGAACCGCCTGTTGTCACGCTGCAGTCGTTTTGTTTACGTTCAGTTGTTTTCTGCTAGCTGTCTAGTGTGGCTGTGTTGACATTTTGGTTAGTGTTTTAAAAGTTTCCTACTTTCATTACTTTGCCACTCAAAATGCGAGTGCCTCCGGCCATCAGCGCGGGCTTCGGCAGCACCCTTGGTGCTGCCCCGCGCTTATGTCAACGAAAGAAAAACATCCCTCGAGATAGTACCTATTAGTAAAATATCAAATTCTAGAGGGGCTGATCAGAAATATACATTGAATTGTAATGGAAAGGCAATTATGTTCCGTGCAAAAAACTTACTATCATGTGATGCCGCACGGCCTGCCGTAATCGGGATTCTCGAGAAAGATAAGATAACAGCGACAACAATACCGATCACAATACCTGGAAATGCTTGTTGATTGATGGAATGTTAGTTCTGTTACTCAACTACATCGTTTTATGACGTTCTAAGTTAATTGAAAAACGTTTAAGCGTTGGGGGCATATAACGGAATCTGACCGCGAAAATACATTAAAATACATTAATTCATTCTTAGTCTATATGATAAAATGCACAGTTATTTCATCTGAAGGATTTAGTATAATAGGCCTAATGAAATAAGCCCAAAGTAATTTATTTAAGTCTGTTCATAATAAATAAATAAATAACAGTTGTATAATCTACCTTGATTTAATTTCTTAAAACTAGTAAAATATATTTTACATGAACAAGAGTAAGCGTGCATGTTGGTGCAGGTTTTCAGCATTTTGCAGCAATATATTAAAAAAATCAAAACTCAGTTATATATAAATGTATTTTTATGAAACTTGGTACATTTATTCCAACTAACATGGGGAACATAAAATTGGCACATAAAACTAATAAAACAAAAATAAATACTTTTTGTATCTTAAACAAAAAAATGTGTTTTTTTGTTTTTGTATTTTTGTTTACATATATATAAATATATTTTTTTTAAATTTATGGTCAAAATATATATATAGACCAAATTGTAGCCTGTATCTTGCCCTAAATAATAAAGCAAAAAGTGTCCCATTATGTTAAGTTTTAAGGAAGGTGTTAATTTTTTAGTAAAATACTGCAGTAACATAAAATAGTGCTTGGCACTGAGGGGAATGGCCTGTCACAAATGATTGGCACTGGCTGCATGACCTCCACCACTTCGCGTGGCACTCAAAGGGTTAAACTTTAACAAGTAGATGGTATACACTTTAGTAACAACAGAGACACTGACAGTTGGATAACAAATAATTCTAAATGATGTTTTACTATGGTATGTGAATAGTGAAATATTAATTTAGTTACGTATTTGGCTGAGAGATTGCAGCACTTTCCAGCCACAACTGATTAATGATTGAATTTTATTACTGCGTAGTATAGTGGCCTGATGAGCAGAATGAAAAAACAGCATGGGCCAGAAGGTGTGGCCCACCAAGCTGAGGGACAGGATATGGTCATAATAAATTAATGACCTGACTGATCTAAGGCAGAGAACAGCCATGGCCACTGTTGTGACCAGACAATATGAGAAGCCTATTATGTGATTTTTAATGCTGTTCTCAAAGAGTTAATTTTTAATTATTGTTCTGAGTTAATTGAGATATTACTGTAGATATATCAATAATAAATTCTTACCTTTATTTTCCATATACTGTATTATCACATAGTTTTTTGCATTTTCACAAAAAGATTTTCATACATCTACATATTTTAATATCAGCACAGCATTATGCAAGTATTAAAAGTTATTGTGTTATATTATGAAGAAAAGAGACTTGACAAATTATGGCCTATTGCTTGCCATAAATATAAGGTGTTTTTGTATCAAGCTATTTTTCTGTCACCTTCAACCATTTTTTCTACATATATACAGACTACAGGAGAAGTAATTTAACCGAAAATCAGGTTAGCTATAACTTGTAATATCACACCACCGTTCCAAATACAGACCCAAACTATAACTTCTGGGATATTTAACCCCAGAGATACAATTCAAAACATCTGGACTACTGGACAACTTAGATTAGATAAGCAGTGATATTGAGAGATAAACAATGTTGCTCACCGGCCTGCAGCAGTTACTGACTATTGCCACACCTAATATGTATAAGTGTATATATATATAAGTGTATATATATATATATATATATATATATATATATATTTACGGAAACGAGGCACTTGATGGTCCTGTGTTATACAGCGACCCATGCAGGTCCATCAAGCCCCCTATTTAAACCTTCATATAACCGTATTATGAATTGGTTCTCAGCATACATTTATGTTTTATAACTTGCTTGATAAATGTATGCTAATATTTTTTAATAAATAAAAACTTTTGTCCACATGCTGGTCCGCGTGTAATGAGCGGTCCATGTTGGTCCATTTTATACACCGTACAATTAAGCGGTACATGTTGGTCCACGGGTCGTGTGGTTGGTGGTGGGATAAAGAGGGGAAGGGACCTGCATCTGCCTTTTGATTGTAAATTATTGAAAGGACCTGGACTTGCCTTTCGTTTGTAAAACTCCAAGTTATAAAGCATTAATTTCACATATTTTATTTAATTTTAAGGTAATCAATAATATTACCTTAGGTGAATGTAACAGAATTTCTTGGATAATCATTAATATTAAAACATAAATTGCTGTTGTATCCGATCTGTGACCTCCTTATTGCCCACAAACATTTATTGTATTTCATAATATTAAAGATGCAATTCAATATAATGACGTTTTCTATATCATACGCATTAAATAGATTTTCAGTTTAAATTATTTTCCCATTTATAATTATTAATAGATATGGTAATGCGCATGTTTTAATGTAAGTAAAATTTATCTACGCTGTGCATTTTTGTCATAATACTGTTTTTTAATTTGTTAATGGGTCACGTTCCTAAAGTAAATTTAACATAAAAGTTAATTGACAGTGCCTGGTTTAAACACGGAGAATACTATGCTTCAAGCATCTCAATTATTGCTGGGTAGTTGTGTGGTCAGCAAATCAGCGAAAGGATTTAATTGAAATAGATAAAATAACAGTTTTATTTTGCCAGAACATCACAAATTTTATAGCACTCTTCAAAGTAATTTTTATATTAAAATTTTTAACATCTACATCACATATATCACCTTAACACACTAAAAGAATGTAAACATTCTACATTAATAATATTTTAAAAATAATACACCAATCATCAATGATGAACTTAAATCTAAGAATTGTTTCAAATTTAAACTAATGTTCGAATATGATCGGGGACCAGGAATGTATACACGTATAGGCCTACTAATTCCATACTAACTGCTGAATTAAATCTACCAATTTATAACCAGCTATTACTATAAGATAACCAGCAACGTATTTATCTCCTAAAATTATAAATACGGAATGAGATGAAAATATGAAATTGATGAGTGAAATTTTGGGCTGCTTCATTTAAAAATGGATCTTGGGAGACGATGAACGTTCGAGACGTCCAAAAACTGCAACTACCCATGAAAATCATCGACAAAGTTAACCAAATGGTGCTAGACGACCACCGAATTAAAGCGAAAAAATATATCACAGGTTATATTTCTAAAGAACGTGTCTATCACATTTTAAATCAACATTTAGGCATAAAAAAGCTGTCCGCGCGCGTTTAATGTCGCGTTTGCTCACGTTAGACCAAAAAGATTTTAGGATGAACATTTCCAACGCTCTTCTATGCATCCAATCCGTCTATATGTTTAGGCGAAATAATCCAAATGCGCTGATTAATTACTGTAGATAAAAACTTGACTACACTATTATACACCCGAAAGAAAAATACAAAAGGGGAACCGACTCAAAAAAAAGAAAAAATGCTGCTTTTTTGGTTGGGAAAGAGATGATGACTGTTTATGCGATATAATAAAATTAATTTAATCGATTAGCTTCAAAAAGGAAAACCATTACAGGAGCATACTATCCATAATTACTTGACAAGGTAAAGGTAGAAAATTTTTAAAGAAACGCCCACATTTGTATAAAAAGAATATAATGTTTCACCAAGGCTACGAACCTTCTCGTCCCTTAGTGGTTATGATGGCGAAAATCCATGAATTACGGATTTAACTGCATAACCATCCGTCTTAAGGCCTTTTCACACTGCAATCCACAGCGTCCATGGATGTCCTTGGATGTCCATCGACGCCTTGGACGTGCCATTTTACACTGCATGTGGACATATTTGTAGTAGATGTGTCATTTCCCCCGTCTACTCTTACAAACAGTCTTCGACAAAGAGATGATGTCTTCTAACGTGTCGTGGTGTAGTGATAGGTTTTGTGAAGACGTACAGTGGCTTGATTGTCAAAGTAGCAGTAGTGACGAAGAAGCAGTACTGTTATACAGTCATACAAATAGATCTAAATGGGTTCACCCGATAAACAAAAAACGAGAAAGGTTTGGTGAGTACCACACTTTAATACGCGATCTCAAGTTAGATGACGACAGGTTCAAGACCTATTTTAGATTAAATAAGGACGAGTTCGAAGAAGTTTTGTCAATTATTGATGAAGAAATCTCGAAAAAGGATACAAACTGCCGGAAAGCGATTAGTAGTCGAGAACGCCTTGCCTTGTGGGTCGACTGCGCATGCGCGTCCACTCGGATGTTCCAAGCTGATCGCTCCGAGAGCGATCTATGTGGACGCGTCCAAGACGTCCTAGGACATACGTGGATATCCATGTACGCCAGTTTGAATGGTCCCATTAAAATACATGTTAAGCAATTTTTTTCCATTCCCGTCCGTAGATGTCCATGGATGCCAGTGTGAAATGGCCTTTACTCACCAGCTCTGATCCCAAGCGAATTCTTTTCGTTCCTTCATCTCAAAATTGAGCTCGGAGGACAAAGATGATCGTCTAATGAAGAGGCAATCACCTTCGTGAACAATTATTTTTCAGAAAAAATATTCCGATTACAATTTTTACGGGTTACATAGATGGTGTCGCTGATAGAAGTGCGTAGAGTAAACAAAGATACTATGTTGATTTTTTTATTTCACAAATGATGTCATGTTTGTTAGGTCGGAAACTTTTCAGACCACTCTCGTAGATATAAAGCTTTATTAATGGCTTTTAAGACCTACATACATTGAATGTATAAAATATTTGTCAAGTTCGTAAATTAGGACCAAAAGAAGCGGATGGATATCAAAATTTTATTTTTGTACGTAATTTAGAACTTCAGGAAAGGACAAAGTATTTCATAAATAATTACTTATTTATAATTCCACATATCTTAAAAATGTCTATATTTAAATCAAATATAATTTAACAATTTTATTGTGAATAAAATAAAAATATTCCCACAAGCCACAGCACGTACGGTAAAATGTATTATCCTTATTATCAGTGATTTTTAGGCCTAGATGTAACATGAAGGTATTAATAATATTATAAATGGAAAAGTGCTTATGTTTTGTATGTTTTGCTTTCACGCTTTAACTATTTAACCCATTGTACTGCAATTTTACGTAGACATTCTTAGGGTTCCCTGGATGATGAGTATATGCATATTCTTATTTCAAAAATCTGTTCGGGCTACGCCCTACTGGTCTATAAAATAGCTAAAAATCCCATTTTCCGTCTCTACAGTTACAAAAATTAGTTATTTAAAAGAGCCTCTTAAATGTCAACTGTTTTAAAATATTACAGGTGCGAAATTTTCACATTGATTATTTTATGATCATCATTATAAATTTCTTTGTGTTAGGGAACCGCCCCAAATAGAGAATGGTGTGAACGTACCGATAAAAAGGTTAAAAAATATATATTTTTTAATAAATTTCAACGTTTTTTACACACCTAATGCTTAAGCCAAATAAGGTTGCTTTACTCATATGTGCATTGCACTTGATTAGGGGGTCTAGCCAAATAAACTCTCCCTCCCCAATTCTTTCACATTCATACACACGATAATAATACCTTGCTCAAGTCGTTGTAAAGAATGCTAATTATCTTTTAGTATATTTTTAATGAAAACGAATTCAAGATATTTCTATAGATTTAAGCACTACACGACACAGTAATAACAGCTAAAATATACTCTTATGGGATAAATATAGAAGAGGTTTCCAATGTTGCTTGATTTTGAAAATTCAACGCCGCGCCTTAGTTTTTCGTATATAGTTGTGTTATGTATTATGTATATAGCTCTGTTATGTAAATGCGATGGATAAACACTCAGTAAATCGCGTTAAATCACTGCTTCCATCATAGAGTTTAGAATATTTGTTTGCACTAAGTCTGGTGCATAAATCTAAAAGCAAGGCATTCTTAAAAGTGTGTCACGAAGTTCTGTGTCTGATAGTTCTTATGATCCCTAACCAAATATGTCCTATAAGGAACTGACACCTATTTGATTGGATTTAAACCCTATCAACATTTAAACGCTACGGGATGCCAATGCACAATACTGTTTCTTATTTACCATTAAATGTTAAACATATAGTGTAACTTTAGATGTTAACCTTTCACTTAACCCATTTCGTTTATAATTACCTGCATTTTGTCCAACGATCATACTTGCATTCCTTTCTCCAAATAACATATAAATGTTTCCGTCTTATTGCAAGAAACCAGTAAATACTAATTTAAAGTTACTAAACACGGGAGGAAGTAATTCCTCACTACACAATGATCATCAAATCATAGATATCTCCAAGTAGAATAATAAGAACACTCAGCAAATCTGTTCACACTCTACATTGTCATTTGTAAAATCGAGGTCTCGTTATACTCTGCATTAACAGAAGGTTTAACAAAGGCAACACGTGTAATAGCTTTTCACATATTACCTTAATATAAGTCGTAAGAGAATAAGTTAATAATATAGGGATACAGCACGTATGTGTAAATGAGAAAATGTTTGTGATGAAGTCTAAATTAAACGGCCGATGCCGACGATAAAAAGTGAATTTTGTACAGTACGTAGATTAATAGTACTTCAGGACGTGACATTTCTTAATTAATGAGTTGAGGAAATTAAATTTGTTAAGATTAAATATAGCTTTAAAATGTTTAACAAAATATTTAAATAGCTAAAAAATGTTTTATAAATAAATTCATGACATTTTATTCAGCCAGACTACTTGCACCTAAAAATTCATATCTTTATCATCAACAGTTTTTAGTTCTGGTTATGAGATTAATCTGAATATCTTTTTTAACCCAAAATTGCAGTATTAGGAATAATCAAAAAGTCAACCTTAAAGATCGGCTGCCAACATAGAGTTAAGTGGGAGCGAGCGTTAGTTATTGAAGTGTTTTAGAAAAACTCAGGAATGAATCCCTGACCTAGTGCAGGAGGTGCTAACCACGGTCAAGGCATGCCGGACAAGAGTACTATTGTCGCGTCGTAGTGGTAGTAAGAGTACTATATTGGTCAGCGGGGCGGATGTTCATTCTTTGCCATTCGACTGCTCGCTCTTTCTCCCCCGAGAGATGAAGGTCTGTGTCACTCTATAGAGTTTGGTTAGGCACTAGCCAGAGAGTGGTAATAACACTAATACCTTTGTTTCGTATTGCACACAAAACTTGTATACAAAATTGTATACTATAGATTAATAATACCTCATATTTTCTATTGAGTAATTATTTGGGCAAGATATTCATAAAATAAATAATAACTAAAGAAGAAGTTATCAACATACAAAAAGGAAATATTTGTATCGTGAATGCTTAGCTGTTAGCTGTAATATTTTTAGGAAAGGGGTAAATTTATTTAATTAACAATAAATTCAACATTTTCAAAAATAATATTTTGGCCTGACAAATTGCCCCCTTGTGCATACTGGTATGTCTAAATTACTACAATGATTTTTGTATGTATCAAAGGAATTTTATATTGTGGAAATTAGCATTTCTTTGTTATACTCTTTATTTGGTCGAAAGGTTTTAACAAATATCACACAGGTAGAACACATTTTATAATATTCTTTTTAATATGCACTGTTAAGATATTATAATTGCGTTATCGTCTTCAATTCAAGAGTATTGTCTTATTGAGCTGTCTTCTCTGGAGCGGTTCCCTGAAATTTATAACTCCAGGCTATCACTTTCCAGATAATAAACGCGCCACTCAGAACACTCAACCATTGAAAACCGTTGGCCTAACATAACATAATCTTACATGATGTTCCATTCCAATTGGCTAATTAAATAGCAATATAATGAAAAATGTGTCATAAAGCAATCATTTTCCAAACTCCTGCCTATCATGAAAATTTATATTGGACTAAAATCCTAATTACAGTTAAATTATTGACATGCCTAGATATTAACTTCTTCATCATTCAGCTAACGCACTTTTCCCTATGTACAGTGTCATAAACATCGTTAAAAAATTCAATACCCATGCGATAATTTTAATACACGCTGTTCTAATGTATTGATAGACTTTACCAACCACGTCATTCATGAGAGGGCGCAATGAAAGCTGATTAAAAAGAGGAAGGAAATTACTTTGCTTGTTCTCAATTTATTTATACAATCATATTTAGTATTATTGCCAGATTTAGGAACTACATTGGATTTTTGTATCAATAAAAAAGGTCATGGATGTATTTAAATATAAAACTATAGACTTTAATAGATGATTCTACGAGTTTTTCACTCCGGAAGCAAACCGATATGAACCTCCGGAAATTCGTCTGAGTCGTCCCGAATCTGCTTTGCCGGCCGAATCTCGATAAACAATATAATAATATTTCATATTACTCTATATTTAATTCTTATAAAACATTTATCAAAGGTTTTAAATTCAATCCCATCATTCCCCATCAAAAACAACACCATACTTTGCTGCTTTTGTATTAAGGACATTTTAATAAATCATTATTACCAGTTTTCCTTAAAACATTTTCTCAATAAATATTATAGACTTGAAACTGTGCCATAACTCCTATCACACAATAAAATTCTCAAATCTGCTACTTACAAATTAAAAAATAATTTTAAAATACCATTTGACATACACTCTTGAGTCTTTCGCCTAGCTGACCACTGTGACCCTGGCTTATCTCGTCACTTTACAGGAAAAGTCAATTTTTTTTCTTTGGTACTTAGTGCAGGACACTGTCAATATTAGCACTACCAACAAAACATTTACTATATTCTACATTTAATGAAACTTTACAGTATAAAACATGTAAACAACAAAAACACAAAAACCACGAAATTCCTTGAAATGTAGCTAGATCGGGGTTTTGACTTGGGATAATCACATCGACCACGCATGTGCAGAAATTGCATCAGAAATTTTTGCTCTTCGCAACTTGGCACAGTATTGCTTCATCGGAGTCTTGAAAACGGCATATTTTTGAAAAATATATCCTCATCTAGGGTATGGAATTAAACTCTGGGTAGCTGTGCAAAACACAAATTGGAACGGGTATTCAGACTCCAAAAAAAGAACTGTGAGAATGATTTTTGGTTTGAGAGCCAGAGAGTCATGCAGAGATGCTTTTAGGTAGGTCATTACGGTTTATTGCAAAAACTTATCTGGCAATTCTTTCACCGTTCTTGATTTTAGAGGCATTAGTGATTTTAATTCATCCTGCACAGTTTGTATAAATTCCTAAACTGGGAATGACGTTTTAGATTTAAAAACAGATTGCATTTACGTGTTAGGACAATAATTTTGCTTTATAAAGATCCATTTTTGCACTTATTTAATGTTATCGAGATTTGTAGTAGTATTTGGATAATATGTAACTAAAAATGTAGTTATCTCAAATATTTTCCCCGTGAAAACGATTGTTTTTAACACTAAATAAACTTTGAATAAATAACTATTTACAAATAGTTTAAAATATTTTACCAATGTGTGAATTCCTATATTTAAAAAATTATTAGAATAAAAGTACCAACTATGCTTACCCTTGAATAGCAATGAATTTTCTATAATTTGCGAGCGGATGTGACAAGTGTATCGTTAAAACATGTGACATTTGAGTCAAACAGCAAGAAGAAGTGAATAAATTCTTGATTTGCTTATCATTTTTAATTCTTCATGTTTAGTTCATGATTCTTAAACCTTTTATCACCGGGTAAAAAATATACATGATTATTAAACATACATTCAGTAGGCTATAACTTCGTACCTGACTGAGCGAGTACAAAAAAACAAGGCGATCACAACATAAGTAATTACTGCAGCTGCCGTCTTATTGTCGTCTGGTAGATGCAAAGATCCCATTCGGCAAGACAAATTTTAAATTGCGCAGTTATCTATCTAGTAGTTGTATACATAAATGGTTGGAAGATTCGGCTTTGCTATCGTCTGTTCAGTAAAGAATGACCATCAGTGCACTTTGCTATATCAGTTAGGACGGCCATAAACTTACCGTCATTAAAATTCTGACCACCGCCGCAAATTATATAAACACCATGGTTTTGATATCAAAAGGGGTTTTTTGGTTATAGTTTAAGGGAAATTTATTTTTCATAAGGTTTCAATGTGATATCAATGCAGCAGAGTACGGTGGCCCGACCTAGTTGTAGTGTTAGCGTATTCGTTGCCGGACCTAATACTTTCAAGTAATAATAGCGCAAAATCAATTCTCCTCTGTGACCGCTGCATCGTTTATTAGTACAATCGTTCTTCTCTATACCGAATTTCCTCCTTATTCTGTTTCATAAGATTAGTATTGAATAGTCACCTATGTAGACGGTATGAAATTGGTATGCAAAGCAAAATGTGCAAGGCCCCATGGCAAAATCTGACTCAGATGCGTGGCCGGAAGCCAACTAGTGTTACTTCTTTAAAGCAATGAAATTATCTAGATGCAAATATAAATTAATGACTAAACTGAAGGCTCTTTAATATATTTTTTTTAAAAGAGGGATTGGTACCCGATGAAAGCGACCTTTGAAAAACGTAGCCGCGTTAAGTTTGTCCGCTATTTTATTTCAATAAGGCAGTAGATATGTTAAAATTAGCCTCCATATGAGAGGTATTACAGTCTATTGAACATATTAACGAAAAGGGGAAGGCTTTGTCCAGTTTGGAATGCCTATTCTATTAAATTTGCGTTCTTAGAATACTGATCTGGAACAACCATCATACGATAAACAAACTACAAGGCTAAACGTGGCGGCAGTAGTTTTAAACTGAGGCATCGCCGGGTTGATCTCATTTCGTGGAAATTTAGACTAACAACGTGGCTGATTGTGCATGTACCTTTTACATCAATGGTTTGAATTTTAATAAGAGTGCGTTTGTGGTTATTTCAACCAAAATGCCAAAGCGCTGATGGTCAGTTACAACAGGCCGACGACGAAACCGGCCCTTCCGAACCGGGCGGTGTGGCTCGCCTGGGTTGACCATTCAGGGTTCCTGTGTCGTGAGTCCTATTTTAAATCGATACTCCGAGCGCCGCGGGGGGACTACCTGCCCGGACTGACCTGACTTGCAGAGTCCCAAGTATCAGGAAGTCCTTCTAGAGAGAAAGACACACTAAGGTAAATATTTTTGAATTGAGGACAAGTCTGCAATTTCAAATATCACAGCAGGACAGATTATAAAGTATAATTAAATTACATTCTAACCAATATAGGTTAAAATTTTTCCGATATACTATTAATACGAAGGCATTATATTTACTGTAAATACAACTGCACAAATTTTTTGACTAAAAATCAGTAATTGTATGTGTTTCCGCCGCCTTGTATGTGAGTGGTTGACCTCCATTGTCTAGGTTTGGGGTCCACACACAAAGTGTGACACAAACACGTTAGAGCGATAGGGAAATAACCACCATAAAAGTTAATGCTCATATACGAATATAAATGGACAAAATAATCTATTTAGTTTGTTGACGATTTTAATTTCAATATTTTAATTATGCCACAGACTCTAATGTCATATTAGATATTCTTTTTATTTACAGTTTTATACAAACTATTAGTCATCAAACTGAGATCTGACAAAAAGATAGATCTGAGATCATAGTGTATTTCCTCCCCAGGCACGGAATATACAACATTTTTGTAAATCTGTTTCGTAGCACATTAGCATTTTATTTTTCATTTTCTTAGAAATAAATACGTTGATACGCTGAAAAAGTAAAACTGAGAGTTTTTAGTAAGAAAACTAACGAAAAACAATGCATAATAAAAATTGGAGTAGTGTTATCGATCTATTGATGTTAGATCGTTAGAGAAATCGTTAAATCGTTAATATGTCTTCGAAACTATTAGAGACTATTTAAACAAACCTAACTTATCAATTTGCAAGAAGCTCATTTTTTAAATAATTTTTTTATTAATAGACTAAAACTTCAAGATACTTTATATCTTACAATGCAATGGCCCAATAGAATTAATAGTTATTATTAGTTAAAGAAGTTTTAACTAACATAGAGTAGATTTTGACAGGTGGGAACAGTTTTGAGTGCAACTTGGAAAATTGTTACTAATTCTAATTCATAATCTTCGTGATATAAACGTGATATGTAAGATTTTAAACTCAACGAATTTATCTCGCACGATCTAAAAGAAATTTCTATAGTAAAACTATAATACTAACTTTATGGACTGCTCGGCTACATATAATTCGAATTACCTTTATTCCAGTAAAAATTTAATTTAATTTAATTTATTTGTTTCCAAACAATACATACATACATTTGACTTACAGAAATTGTAAAAAGATCATTGTACTGCAATAATTCCTGCAGATACTCCACGTCGTTGTTCTTAACTCCAGTAATTTCCAGTTTTCTAATGAGATTTCTTCTATTAACGGAATCAAAAACCTTAGCTTGGTCTAGGAATGTCACTTTAACATGTTTTTTTATATATGTGAAATTAACTTAGTAACGTCAATTAAAGCACCGGATGTACTTTTTTTCTTCTCTAAAACCATAATGTTCGTTAGGTACAATGTGAAATTGCTTTAGGTAACTCGGTAACTGAATTTTTACACATTTCTCGAGAATCGTATCTATTGATGTCAAAAGTGACATTGGTTTAAAGTTACTGTGTTGTGATTTTAGACCAGACTTATAGATAAACAGGTCGAGTCTTATAGTATTCAATCTAGATCTGTTAACTGTCATATTATAATACGAGTATATTTAGTTAATTTTATTTCTACAAAATCGAATTGTTTGAATCCAGCTTTCCTCTTGTCTTCTTCTAGTCAAACAACATATTTTTGTCTATTCCTTAACTGGACTACTTTTTTACTATCCTCAAATATGTAAGGTGTTTTCTCAACTGATTTTAAGATTAGCAAGGCCTTTCAAATCCTAAAAAAAACTCAATTTTAACCTTGATATATCGATAACACAAGATTTTTTTAATATTGAGAACATAGTACATTTCTGAATAACGTAAAATCTACTGTACGTTACTGGACTAGAATACATTAGGCCTACTCAAATCCATTACCATAAAACACTATTTAATTTAAAACAATAATACATTTTGTTCATCTAAATCCTAATCCTCATAATGCCTCGACAATTTTTGCCTTTCTTTATTTGTTCGAAAAGCAGTTACCGCCGTTGAGTGAAATGAGCATAATATTTCTCTCTGTTCTGTTTAATTACGGTTTTGACGTTACTGACCATGATACTCTCAGGGGGACTTACGGTAGTATATTTCGGTCTATGCTGATATATGTTTTCTAAAAATTATATGCTTGAATAACTCTCTGTTATTAATTAATTTATTATTGCAATTATATTGTTTTCCACAACTACATTGTGTTTAAAAGTCCAGAACAAATCTTCAGAAATAGAAACTAGAATTATATACAAATTAAAAAATTGAAGTTACAAATTTATAAACATTTAATTGTTTACTTAAGTCCTAAATTATTTATGCCTCAAAACTCAAAAGTTATCTGGTTGGAAAGACTTTTTACTGTTTGCATAAAGTTCTCGTGTTCATTTTGATATCATTAAGAGTTTCACATTTACTTTACGATAATATTTTGTTATTATTATTTTTTATATATTGTTTATGGAATTTGATGTAAATAAAATATGTTCTTTTTGTTTAAATAAAAACTTAAATAAATAAAAAAATACGATATTTAAGTCAGATATTATGATAACAATAATATTATGATTGACATGATATTTCTTTACGTTGTTTGTGGAATAATGGTTTGGGAAAATATTTTTATCTGAACATAATTTCATTCTCAAGGTACTATAAAGCAATTTGTTCACGTAGGTCTTCTTGCAAACCACTGTTTAGATAAAGCAATATTTGTAACCAAATCCATCCTACGATTTTTTTTATTAGCCCATAGGTACCTTAGTTTTTTTTATAGTTGTGGCAGCGAAAATTTCCTCTTGCCAATGGCACAGTGTAGCGGTACGAGATCAAGCAACGCCGAGTGTGGCAGCTGCTTGGATGGGTAACCGGCGTTTAAAATTGGTTATAGCAAAATTTTTAAAATATGATTGTGCTCTTATACCATAATTCAATAGCTAAAAACCGTAGAAAAAAAAACAATATAATTCTTTGGGTAAATTTTGGATTGCCACTAAAAGAAATGTAAACAGTCAATACGTAACTTAGTAGTTATCAGAGGCGTAAAGAATAAACATATACAAGGACGGCCTGTAAGAAGATATATTTTATATGTTATCATTCAATCACATTCATTACTCTAGATAAATTTAATGAATTTTTTACTGTTAATAATGAACGTACTTGGGAAGTCCGCCCAAATTCATGATCATTACTTTACCCTTTATAAAACGGGATTACTTTTCCAAGTTTGAAAGTGATTGGGAAAATTCCCTCATTAATACTTTGATTTATTAAATTAAACAAGGGAAAAAAATGAAGTAGGCCAAATAAATTTGAAGGAATTACGCCAGAATATTATCACTGCCGGGAGCCGAGCCGCCCTTCATATCCGTGACAACGTGCTGGAGATCGGGGCCCGTTATAGATTCTAGCCGGAAGTAAGCGTCCACCAGGTACTCAGTATCGACGACCCAGGTTACAGGAAAAACCGGGCTAGGCTGTCCCCGACGTTTACGTAATATTTCTTGAATAAATCTGCTTTATCTTTTACATCGTAGAGTTTTAACCTTTCATTGACCCTTGATTGAAATGATCAATTAATTGGAATCCTTTCTTTATCTTTGTTTATATCCATGGATTTTGAAATATTTTTCCCACATATTTTCATTTTTCGAGTCATTGATTTTATTACAGTAATTACCTAAATTTTTTTAGGAACTAATTATTTGTTAAAACGTTAGGACCATTTAAATTGGGTTTTCAAAGCAGTGTCGAAAGGTTGTCTTTACAAACGGTAGCTTATCTAAGTTTTGGTCTAGATTGATCTGATCAAACCGGTAAGTATCAATGTATTTCATATGGTTAATTTTGTGTGGAAATTTTGATGTATTCGTTCACAATATGATAATACTCTGAAGCTGCTTGACGTAAGTTTCACAACTTGATTCGACCAATCTCTACCAGAGATAAGATGGAACGTCAAGCTAATTGTTCTTATGTCAAAGTCTGACCTGGATTATTGTCCAAACTTGGTTGAAACAAGGCAATGGTAAATAATGATTTGTCATTTCTGATTGAATTACTCATTTTTACTCAATTACCATTTGATTGATGATTGATATCATTAGAAAACGCTGAAAGACTAGTAGATACATTGATACAACTTACATAACAGGGTATCAAGGTATCTTTGAGAGAGCTTATCTGTTTAAAATACAAAGATTTATGTCTCTAACCAGTCACTGCGACTCCACCCAACCCGGTGCCTACCGTCGAGATAAAACCCAAGATCGCCGGACGGACTCATGTACAGTGCAAGCAGCAATACGACAATCATTAACTCGTTTTCATTTATATTATACCAATGAATATTTAAACTGAGAATTGTTAAGGACTTTCTCAATTCTACAGTCTGATAGAATCTGAACGGTGCCCACCTCTTTATTTATGCATACATTTCATAACCCTATTAGTTATCTCATCCAAAACATCATCCTCTGAGCTGTAAAATGTAACTTAACAGCCAACGTTTTTTGTTCTAATACTTAAACACACAGAAAATAACAAAGACCTTAAAACTTTAAAGTGAGTTATGTGTGGTCCAAATACAAAACTGACATTGTATTATATTTTAACAATTTGTATTGTCTTTGCGGTATTGGTTAGTTCGGTGATAAATGTACCCTATTTAAAATTCCGATCATCGATGCAAATATTATACACCTGTCTAAATCTTAATAGGCCTATTCAATCACATGTTTAGCTTATAGTATGGATTCAACTGTCTATTTATCATCAGAAATAAATTTTTTAACATGTACATATGATAAAAGGTTCTAACAATAAGGAAACTGAAATAAAATAAATTTACAAGTATATATTTAGTAATTCTGCACTCATATTGTTGCGAATAGAGTGAATAATAGTTAAAAATTAAAACCAGGCGATCAGCATACCTGATTTAATTTACCTGAACTCGTTTTTTATACATGAAAAATGAAAAGTGAAATAACAATCTTTGAAAAATAATTTTTGATAGCAAAACTAACTTTTAGGCTCTATAAAATGAAACATTGGAGTCTTCGAATCCGTACGTATTAATATCCTACTGATAATCAAAGTATACTGTCAAGAAAGTACACACGAGCGCGGCACTGGCACAGATGGAATTTTGCAAGGTTTTACGTCAAAGTTTTTGTTAGAGTTAGTTACTAAAGAACACTTTTAAATTACCGATGCGAATAACGCCTTACAATGAGTTGGATAGTTTATTTCTCTGTAAGTTTTAGCCCTAAACCTAGTCGCAAAAATAGCAAGGTTAGACTTGCAATACAAAACTGTTGCAACTCCGTTTTTGACACAACCACAGAGCGACGAGCCGTATGAACAAGAAGTAACTACCACATCTTGTCTACCTGCGTGGCAGCAACAGTAGGGTCGCGGCACTGCAACTCAGTACACATTGGTTCGATTCCAACCAACAAAAGCACCTTTTTGCTGAAGAGAAACTGTTTTTATTGTTAATCTAATAAGTTTAATTTGTTATTAATTTATTACTTAGATTCTTTTAATATCGTGACTTGTAATTTTATCTATTTATTTATTTATTCATTAACTTATTATTGACAAAAACAAGCAATTTACAATAGAAAAAACAAAAACCGGGAAACCCTGTATTCTTTTTAACAATTTTAAATACAGACAACATAGAATTTTAAAAAATGGAGACATATCTTGGCGATGTCTTAGAAAAAATTTGCAGCGCATCTGTTAAAAACTGATCGAAATATAACGGCACTGACTGTTTGCAATAAACACCCAGTCACCAAGCGTTCGCTTTTGCCACCGCCTGTCCAGGACTCGGTCTGCGACCGACGCTGCTTCACCTACTCTGCCTGCATCTAACTCGCCGCCTGCCTGCTCCACGTCTGGCCCGGACCCTGGGCTGAGCGCCACTCCATCCAGATCCTCCGCATCGATCAGTTCACCGGTGGGCGAGACTACTGCGTTCCACGCGTCTACGGGAGAGAATCCGACCCTGCCACTGCAACAAAACCTGACTACTACAAACTCACTCGAAGTGCCTACGCCTGTCGCCTCGTCGGGAGCCTCTGATGCTGACTAACTTGCGTCAGAAAGCTGTAGATTAAAGGAGCAGATAAGGCAGCTCAATGTCGATCTGATGAGGGTTGTCGATCATTCCATTTAATCGGACACAAGGATTTCTTCGGTATACAAATGACATTTTTTGTTGCGCGACCTTCGCTGTCCGGAGTATCAGAAGCTCCGGTGACCACCTGCTGTCAGCTCGCACAGTGCTCCGAGACTCGCGACCTCGTCACCAATCTGAGGACAACTATTCAGGTACTCGAGGCAGAGATTGAATGTCTAAGGGCCGAGAGGGGGTCCAGGCGTGTTCCTGCGGCTACTCTCAGGAGACGGGTGATTGGATTGTCTGTTAAAATAAAAAATATGTTCCTATTACGACTAGCAATAGATTTGAACCTCTCAAAAATACAAAACGAGAAACCACCCATTCTCAAAACCATCGTAACGACTAATGCAGCTCAGCAAAAAAATCCCCGTACAATAACCTGCAACAGTAGTAAACCATCCGGCCAACACCCTCCTCTAAAAACTTCTCCTGGTAGAAGGCCAAAATTAAAAGAGAGTTGCTTTCCTTCAGGAATGTTGTGATTGAGGGTGACAGTCATACCCGTTTCCTGCCTGGCACGGTGCAGAACCGCGTCTCATCGGCTTCCAAAGTGACTAGCATATGTAAACCCGGAGCCAAACTCCTGAATGTAACGTCTAGCGGCCCCTCGCCTCCTTCTAGCTGCATCATCCTGCTCGCCAGAACCAACGACATCACTGCCGGTGAGTCACACAACATCTATAATCGCCTGGAGGAAAAAAGAGTCACCGCTCGACTGAGTTCGGCCGATGTCATCTTGGCGACGATCCCTTATCTTCGCGATCTGCTCGTTCGTTAGCCATCCTGTGACCCAACGGACCATTCTCGCCAACTACTACATAGAAGAGCTATGCGTGAGACACTCAAACCTCAAGCTCCTCGATATTAAAGATATCGGAAGAAACTAGTTCGCACGGATGGCATGCATCTGCGATTGCCGGGTAAAGAGCTGCTGGGCGAAATGATAGTGGTGGGCTTGGTTGCTGCTGTCGGACCGCCTGCTGCGCCTGAGTTGTCTCTAACACTGCCCAGTGCCCGCTGCCTCACTTGCAGTTGCTGATACTTGTGAGTCGCCCGCCAGTCCGGCCCAGAACCGTCTCATGCAGCATGACACTTACGACGACGTCATCAAAGCTACTTCGCCTGTAAAACCTGACGAAAACAATATACGCTTTCCTGTAAAAAAAACGAAGAGCCTATGACGAATTTAAAACGAGAGAGGGATATCAGATCCTGTTTTTCATTCAGAACATCAAAATTCATAAAAAGTGTTAAACACGTTTTCAGAAACCACTCAAAATATTCATAAAATTACGAAATTCAAAAATTATTCACCTAAATGCTCAATCTGCTACCAATAAGTTAGAAGAGTTGGACCTCATGTGCGATGAGCGAAAATCTGATATTATTGTAATATTGGAACACTGTTTTACAACCGATCAGCATTTTAAAAAATACAAAATTATGAATTGGCACATATTTTTTTTCGTTCCAATCTTAAGGGAGGTGGTGTGGCAATCTTTGTAAAAATCCCCTTGAAATTTGAAAAAAATTTAAGTCATTCATACTCTGGAATTTGATTTTGAGGCTGCCGGTAATAATATTAATTTAAATTCATCCGAAAAAGTTAATGTTGTTGAAATATACCGTCCAAATAACAACCGAAGTTTTATTTCATCCTTTTTTGGAAAACTAGAGAGCCTGCTAACCAATTTTTGTTTTCAAACAATCAACTATTTCTCTTAATTGGCGATTTAAATATGAACACTCTGGGTCCACTGGGTCACCCTGACCCCCACACTCGGCGGCTGCGTGACATTCTTCAATCTTTTGGTCTAAATTGGTCAGTGAACTCTCCTACCTCCTACACGAGTACGTGCCACGACGAGTACAACCATCGACAACGTTATCACCAATATCCCGAAAGTTGACGTTGTCGTGTTAAATCCTGCCATCTCTGATCACTTCGCTCAGGGGATTGTGATTAATGGACTTGATCCGGTGACTAGGCTTGCAGAAAATACGGTCCAAAGAGCTCTAAACCCTCAAAATATTAACGAGTTAATTTATCACCTTAAGCGAGAAAGTTAGAATTTTTTAAAATAACATTCAGTGTCCAAATAAGGTGTACAATGCTTTTAATGAACGCTTTCCCTATTATTTAAATATTTCATGTCCTTACAGAAAATTTGAAGTACGCAGTAAGCGACATAAGAATACTTGGATTACACAAGGTATTCTCACATCTCGTGAAAAACTCAAATTTTATCAGTCAATTTTTATTAATACAAACAACGAAAATTTTCAAAGAATTTTCAAAAATTATAGAAGGACATATAAGAAAGTTATATAAAAGCTGCTAAAGCCTATGAATTAAACAAAATATTTAAGAATACCGAGAACTTTTCAAACACAGCATGGAAAATAATTAATTAATCCGTAAAACGAGAACATCAAATACAAAAATCAAAGCAATGTTTACTGCTCGTTGAAAACCAACTTATAGATGATCCTTAAAAAATTGCTGACGAATTTAACAAGTATTTTGCCTCAGTTGGTTCGTGTGATGCGTGCTTCACTGAAAACCCTCTCCCGCAACCTTGGTAGAGAACCGGTATCGTCTATGATCTTTACATGAGGCTGAGATGGCTGGTATTGTGCAAAGACCAAATTGAAAGAAATCTTGTAACAACAGTGGTATGTCCATGTCGCTAGTCAAAAAATGCTCCAAGCATATCTTGACTCCACTAAAAAAAGTGGTAAACACTCCTCATTTCTATCTGGAGTTTACCTGGATGATTTGAAAACAGCAAAAATTGCCCCGACTTTTAAGAAAGAAGATCCTCATCAAACCAAAAATTACCGCCCAATCTCAATCTTGCCAATTTTAAGCAAAATCTCTGAAAAGGCATTTTTAAATGAACTACAACGTTTCTGTAAAGATTTGACATACTGTACCCTGAACAATTCGGCTTCCGTAAAAAAAATCAACAATTGATGCGGTTTCAAGTCTTGTGGATATTGTTGTCGATGATTTTGATAGACGGGATAAGGTGCTCAGCATATTCCTCGATCTCTCTAAGGCTTTTGACTGCGTGCATCATGGGACACTGATGCAACAGTGATTCAATATGCTGACGATACGACTCTTTGCATTACTGCAAATTCTTTGCAGAAGCTTGAAATTAATTCATTTGTCACAGTAAAATTCGTGCATCCAATTTTTTTCGGAAATCAATTTGAAAACAAACAGCTCAAAATCAAACACAATTGATTTTTTTCTGAGACAGCGTGAAGGTAGTGCACGATCTGTTGTCCTGGTAGATGACAAACTCTTAAAGAAATCTGACTCCATCAAATTCCTAGGGATGTACCTAGATCGAGGTCTGACCTGGAACAATCTTGTTGAAAGTGTTTGTTCCAGAGTAACTTCAGGTTTGTATGCTTTGCGGAATCTGGCAAAACACTGTTCTCACGACATCCTGAGAATGGCTTATTTTGCCCTTGTTTATCCGCACCTTGCATATTAAGACTCTGGGCAGCTGTGCAAACAACAAACTGTGTACGAATCATTTCAAAATTAAAGAGAAGAGAGTCGTGCAGGGATGCCTTCAGGGAGCTTGGTTTACTGACCTTACCCTGCCTCTACATCTTCGAGGTGGCTGTGTTCTGTAAATCAAAGAGCACATTGACTCAGGGAAGGAACATTCACCATTATGAGACAAGAGGCAGGGATAACTATCGCAGTCAACCACATCGAACGGTGGCGTCTCATAATTTTCCATCGCAAGCTGGTGTTAGGTTGATTAATAGGCTCCCTGAGGATCTTAAAACATTGGCAGTACCAAAAAATTTAAATCTCGTCTTCAATGCCTATTGGTGTCAGGTGCTTTTGACACGGGATGTGAGTTCATGGAAAGCCGCCTGGGAATAGAAAATTAAAATCAAAACACGTTTTAACAGGATCCGATTAGGCATTGCCTGTTTGTCTGGATGAGGAACCTTTTGTATGTATAATTGTGTGTGAATGAGTAGGTAGGCTAATACATTGGCTAATACAGACTGCTTCATATTGTATGCTGTTAAAAGGCAATAAAGATGGATTTTATTTGAGAAAGCACTTTATTCAACGTTCGACTGTATGCCCTGTACAGAAACCCGGCAAATCTTGGTCCGAGAATGGTGGGGGATTTTCCCTCATTCGAGTATTTAGTTCGTTATACTCACGCTAGGCGAGCTACTGTACAATAAAATGAACTTTACAGGCAAGCAGCACTTCTTGGTCCAGGATGTTACACGCTCTATACAGAGCCTCGTAACTTGCGGGTCCGGACCAACACGTTCAAGGCCCGGACCAGCATGAGGCGCGATGACTAACAAGGTACGCACGATTTACGCTCCTGGACCAGCAAGTGCTGAGGTTCTAAACATATATATATACATGCAGAGTTAATGGTGTTGCAGATGGACAACTATTCTCTTGGGGATGTAATGAAAGTGGACAACTAGGTTTGGGGCACAAGTGCGAGTCTGTGTCCCAGCCAACTCTCATCAAGTCTCTGAGTGGAGTTCCCCTTGCCTTCATCGCTTCCGGTGGCAGCCACAGCTTTGCTGTCTCTAAATCTGGTACTTTCTTTATTGTCTGCCATTTGACACTTAAATAATCATGTAATTGTATATAATTTTCATGTAATAGTGCCAAAAAGTGACTTAGCAAATCTAATAAAATATATTGTTTTGACATTTAAGAACAGTACAAAATACTTATTAGACCTGCCAGAACCATTATTTACATTAATAAAAAATACTGTTGTTAAAATATGTAGAGCCTCAATATAATTAATTAAAAGCTGAGATTTATTTGCAGAGGTTTGATTAACAACAGTTTAATTACAAAATAACATTTTAAATGTATTGTAAAAATATGCAAACAAAATTAATTAGCACAACTGAAGAGTTTTCTTTAAATATAAAATACAAAACAAATTAAATAACATGGTGTTTCTTTTAGTCAACTTATAACATCAGTTTACCGTGTGAAAACTAATTAGGCCCTACCTCAAAAAATATGTAGCCTTCTTTGTTTCTTAAACACCAATGTTCAAACCTCATTGAAATGAATTATTTTGTATTAGGACTTTCAATAGAGACATTCACAAGTTACTTGGTTATAATTTAAGTGATTATACTTAACTTTTTCTGATTATCTGCCATTCCAAATAAAATCTTACCATAACAAAACCTGTAAATAACTTCAGTACTACCAGTTACACATGTCAAGACAAGAAGTTTTGAAGCGTACAATGTTAGTTTTTGTTTGCATGTGCATCAGCACCACTGTGATAGCAACAAAGCATGTTCTTTCGTTTAAAAGTTTGGTCTTAATTGGATCACAAGTTTAGGAATGATGTATTTTCAAAGTTGCAGTTTGGTTGAAAAGTGGCAAAAATCAGTCCTTTTTTTCTTGTTGACGTGATAACTGGAAGGTATTTGGTTTATATGTCTAAACACAGAAATAAAAAGCTAAATTTTAATGAACCTCGTATGTAACCATTATTTGAGCTCAACTAGTAAGTTTGTGACTAACGTTCAGTGACAATAAGGGAGGTGTGCTTAATCTCTTCTTATGGTATCAAAATATTTTAAGAGCTGACTGTATACTGAAAACTTTGTAAAGGCACTTTTCATAATTCTTTGAAGTTACAAGTATACCATTTATTACAGTTATCAAATGGTAAGTAGTTGAGCTTAATCAGTGATGGTGTTGAGGCGGTTAATCTTGTTTTCACAGAACTTTTCTAGGAATTAATAAATTATAAATTTTGGACAGTGAGTTACAAAACAACAGTAATAATAGTGTTGTAATTGCATTAAATTAAATTTTAGAGAAAAATAACAGACATAGGACTATGTAGGCTCTGTTACTCTTGTATAATTAATTATAAATATAGATTAAAAATGTAATAGTAGTAATACATAATTGACTGTAAACTATACCTAACATTAATGAATGTCTTTACAAGACTCATTGGTTTTTAATGTAGCCTAACACGTAAGTTCAAAATTTTTGATTGGGTGTTAACCCTGGAACTGGCCATCATTTTTTCCCAAAATGGCAGGCACTTTTTGGTGATTTTGTAAGGGTTTTGTATTTTAATCACTGCTCATCTATTTTTTAAGATAAAAACATTTTAAAAACATCAATGTCTTTAGAAATAAATGCAGTTTCCCAAAAAAATATTAAAGATTGAATCATTTAATATACTTTTATTTTTTTACAGATTATCGTAAAAATATTAGTACAGAATAAATTTTTCTCAAAATGTATAGCACCCTCTCAGGTAATATGAAAGTTTTTAGAATAATTTTAAAATACACAAAAGTTTGCTTATGTACCTCAATTACAAATTACAAAAAAAAATATTTAGGTAAAAGAAGTTTATTGGTACTTTTGGATAATATATCTATAAAAACTACAAAATCTGAAAAAAGTTTGTATAGCACTATTATGTATACCATTGTGACATTTTGGAATTTATTGGATGAACAAATATTTTTTTCTAAGAGATAAATATATGTAGAAGAGAAAAATATGATATTTATAGAAGTTTACATTGTATAAGATATTTTTTATATGGCAAGAAACTTTTTTTTAATTTTTACAAAAGTCAAAATTGTGAAATAAATGCCTAACTTTTTTAGCTAACAATTTTCTTTTCATCCAAATATTATTTACAAAGATAGTACGTTTATTGAAGTTTAAAAAAATGTACAACAATGTATTTTTATCTCTATTATTTTTTGTTAAAAAAATAAAACAAGCTATGGTCATAGAAATAAAACGCTAATACCCTCAGAAAAAGTAAAAAAAAAACTTTTTTACTTTTATAATAAATACCTTTGCATAAATTTAAATCAAAATTTAATTTTAATTAAAATTAAGTTGTCTACAAAATAATAAAACACTGAACCTACGTGAACATAGGCTTATTATCAGTTTCACAAAAATCCAACCTATTTGCTAAAACTTAACCTAACCTCTACATTTTTCACTTCACCAATTAAAAAAAAACAATAAACAAACTTTTATTTATACACACTAAATAAAGAAAAGTAAAATATCAAAATAAATAGCAAGCGATACACTAATACCGGCAATGGCGCAATAACAACAAAGAAATCAACACGGCAACCATGCGATGCGCTGTTCTTCTCTACTGGCTGAGTCGGTGATTGCGCAACAGAACAAAAATAAAATACTAGTTTATAGTCTTCGTTGTCTATTATACTGTTGCTTAGAGCAATTCTTCTTCTTTGTTTTGGTATGATTTTCACTATTTCCAGACAACAATAAAGTAACAAAAATAACAAAATTTAATGAAGCTATTTTCGACGCATTAGGCATTTTGGGATTTTACAAAACACGAGCTTTTCAAACGCTTATTTTAAAAACATTTATTTTCCTACTGGCTATTTAAAAGATGTTCCTGAAAGCCAAGAATACACTGTTTTCAATGACGACACTTACGATCGTGTAGAACGTAAACTCACGATAGGAAATTTTTACAAACATACGGTAATTTTAGCGTGTTCGGAAATTACGCAAACAAATGGCAATCGGAAATGTGAACATCCA
Organism: Homalodisca vitripennis; assembly: GCF_021130785.1. Lineage (NCBI taxonomy): Eukaryota > Metazoa > Arthropoda > Insecta > Hemiptera > Cicadellidae > Homalodisca > Homalodisca vitripennis. The sequence continues at coordinate 11,949 of NW_025781251.1, read as the reverse complement.
AGTTTAGAATTTTATAATGAAAGATTTAACTTAACCATAGAGCGTTTTATGATATAATATGAAACCTTGAATCTTTATCTTTAGACTTACATATGTTTTACTTCAAACAAAGTAAAAATAGACTTGCTGTGAGAGATCATATTACGACATAGTTAATGCGTCGAAAATAGCTTAGTGCCATTTTGAAACTGCAGTTAATGCGTCGATAATCGCTTAAAGCCAGTTGCAGGGTTAAGAAATGTAAAATTTGTGTCTTTATTAATTATGTGATTATGGTAATGAACAGGTGCTGTGTTTGGGTGGGGAAAGAACACTTTTGGTCAGCTGGGCCTCAACAGTGAACTGGACCACATGTTTCCGGCTCAACTGAAAACATTGCGCTCAATACGAGTCAAGTATATCGCCTGCGGCGAGGACTTCTCAGTTTTCCTCACTCAGGTACAGTAGTTCTCCATAAAGATGTTTTAAACTTAAGTATCAGGAGGGAACACACGAGCTCTGAATAATGTCTCTTTCTCATTTCTCATCTCGCTGTTTTGATCACTGATTGTATTTAGACAAACATGGTTAATTTGTTGCCTGTTAGTGTTAAATGATGGTCTTAACAATTATTAAAAACAGATAGTTTAGTACCATTTTCACTGTTGACTAAATTTTAAAAAGCGCACTTATTTTTTGCAAAGAATGGCTAAACACACAATAGGCCCTAGATTGTTTCATATTGAACAATAAGACTGCTTCCGTGAGAAATTCATGAATATAGATGTGCCTTATCAAAATAAAGCTTTAATTTGAAATAATTATCAGCTAATTTGATCTATTCTATAGTTTTATTCATGGCATTGTATCAGTTGTAATAGTTAACATTTTATGTTTTTAAAATGATTGCATGCCTAAACCGTCTTCACCAACACTTGCACACAGTATTCTTGTATCAGAGTATTATTCAGAATTAATAATAAAAAAAGTAATTTGAACATGTTTTTTTTATAATCATCAACATTTTTAGTTTATATTTTTTATTCAACTTGGAAAAAACCCAAATTTGGCAGGTATTCTAATTCTGAAATTACTCAATTTTGTTACTAGGTTTCTATTGTTTAAAATAATAAGAAATACAATTATTATGAAGTTGGTTTAGAATGATTTTTAGCAGTGCTATAGTAAACATGTTAGTGTTGATAAAAATTCTTTCATTGTAGACCTAGATCAAAATACAAAAATCTGCATTAATTACCACAAACTATAAACATGTTAATATTCTTATCAAGGACTTAAATAGAAGGGTGCTGCAAGTAGAAATATCTTAGTGAATCCTCTAGCATACTCAAACCCCTCTGGTTAATCCTACACTATAATATTGTTTCCACAACTCTTTACATGAATCTTTGCAAAACCCAATTTGCAAATGATGTGGATGCACTACTGTAAACCCAAGTAAAACTGAAATCTGCAAACAGTTTATCTCTGAAGTAGTAACTGATAAAAAATACATTTTCCAATAAACATTTCAAATCAACCAGATTCTTATCCAAAACAGCTCTTGAGTTATTTAGTTTGTGGAGCTTGTGAAATGCTGGATGGATGACCATACAGGACGTTGGTGTGTGGATTCAGCACCAGCAATGAGATTCTACCTCAGAAAGTAATGGAGTTGATGGGGAGAACCGTCACACCAGTGTCTTGTGGCAGGTTTGAATGATGATTCTGTTTTATATTATTTTATAGTTATAGCTTGTGACTGTACAGGACGGTGGTGTATTCACGTGTGGGGCAGGGCAGTCAGGCCAGCTGGGTCATGGCTCAACCAGCAACGAGATTCTACCTCGGAAAGTAATGGAGTTGATGGGGACAACCGTCACACCAGTGTCTTGTGGCAGGTTTGAATGATGCTTCTGTTTTATATTATTTTATAGTTATAGCTTGTGACTGTACAGGACGTTGGTGTATTCATGTGTGGGGCAGGGTAGTCAGGCCAGCTGGGTCACGGCTCAACCAGCAACGAGATTCTACCTCGGAAAGTATGCAGTTGATGGGGACAACCGTCACACCAGTGTCTTGTGGCAGGTTTGAATGATGATTCTGTTTTATATTATTTTATAGTTATAGCTTGTGACTGTACAGGACGTTGGTGTGTGGATTCAGCACCAGCAATGAGATTCTACCTCAGAAAGTAATGGAGTTGATGGGGACAACCGTCACTCCAGTGTCTTGAATGATGATTCTGTTTTATATTATTTTTATAGCTATAGCTTGTGACTGTACAGGACGGTGGTGTATTCACGTGTGGGGCAGGGCAGTCAGGCCAGCTGGGTCATGGCTCAACCAGCAACGAGATTCTACCTCGGAAAGTAATGGAGTTGATGGGGACAACCGTCACTCAAGTGTCTTGTGGCAGGTTTGGATGATGATTCTGTGTTATACTGTTTTTATAGCTATAGTTTGTCTCATTTTAATATAAAAAATTTTTGGGTTGTACTATTACTGCTTGATATGAGTTTAGTAGTCAAGGTAATGTAATGTAGCAGAAAATAATGTTTGATGTAAAAGAAGTCACTATTTTTTGTGTGGATTGAATTGTTTGAGGTCAGATTTTTACTGTTGTGCTTATGTGTCCTCCTAATAGTCCTATAATTGTAATTTGCTGTACATTTAAAATTTTTTCTGACTTCCTGTGGGTTGTCCTCTAATATGATAAAACAAATTTATTTTACATTGAAAAGTATAGTTTAATGTGTTTAAGTTTTTAATGGTTTAAACGGCAATAGTTCAAAAACTATAAAGCAGTTCCCATAGAACATGATTTGGTTGTCAGCTATGGTGGTCATTATTTTCATATTTTTTCTAATTTTATACTCATGTAGGCAAATTAATTACCCATTGTTCTACTAATTTATTTACACAGATCCTGAAATTGCTGCACAGTAAATCTAATTAGTTAAAATTGAAGAATGTTGCTTGAAATTCTGTCATTTTGCTTGTTCTTTTTTAGTTTTTAAATTTTGGAGTTGTAATATATATAATATAAGCTACTTTTCTTGGTAGAAAAAATCCTATAAAAACGTAAAATGTTATTGTTAATCTTATTTCTTTATGTTAATTGTTGATTAATTACAAAGTATATACTTTAATTTTTACCTCATTACTTTTTATTATTATATTTTTAATTAAACGGAATCGTAACTTAAAAATAGTTAGTTAATGTTAATTATACAAGGGCTATCCAGATTATGTTTCACCTTGTAGCCGCTACTAGCAAGACTATTGTGGCTATTTTGATGTCAGGGCGTTTCTCCATTCAGTGGCTATCCAGCCTTGCTAGTGAGAGGTTACTGTCACTCCTTGTTTTAAGAGGGCTGTTCAGAAAGCAAGAAACATTTTGGAATTAAAGAAAAACTAAGTACAAGAAAAACATTTTATTATATACATGTGAAAGATGGACTGAAGTTGTAACAGTAACTAAAAAGATTTTATTTTATTTATTAGAAAGGTGTCCCGAGTTCCATCCCTCCATCTTTATCCATCAAAAACTAAACAGAGTGTATCCATACTTTTAACTCACACTGTATAAAAAGTCCTGTCACTTTTTGATCACCCCTTGTATTTTTTGAGAAAACGGAGAGAACTACTTGTTGGCGAGATGGCCTCGTGAAAGAAGGCCAATAGATTAATTTTATACTAAGGTTTTATCATTGAACTTGGACACGATAGTAATAGACAACTTAACAATAGCATTGTTCACTATTTCGTTACATTTGAAATTACCCACACAACGGTTCTGAAAATGTCAAAACTTGTCATTTGAAACTATTTGGCTGTAGCTTATAAATGAGTAAAATAGATACTCTGTATGTATAATAATAGATATAATAAGAGGAATTTAACCAAAATTAATTTTTTGTTCCATTAATTAGTTCAAGTGTAGCCTTTCAGTTTTTCAAATTATTTATTTTGAAAGTTATGGTACTGGATTATTATTACTATAAGCAATGAACAAACTATGAGAATGGTATAGTCTATTTAATATTTATGACATTTAACCCTTCCAACGCGGCTAACGCCTAAAGACGCGGAACTGCCGATGCTTTAAAACGCGGATTACGTCTACAAACGCAAAAGCTTTACTTATGAAAATGGCGAAGAATTAGTTGTTAAAACTTCCGTAAGAGAGCAGATCGATGTTTCCTTTCGAACTGTCGGGACTAGACAAAACGCTTTGTCCACCGTTGGTTGGACTTTGTACACGGTATCTACTCAGGTTGAAAGCAAATCGCCGCCAATTTTTTGAATGGCCTGTGACGCGGCATACGCCTACCAGACGCGTTTCGTTTCATTCAGCTGTTTAACTACGTGTGTGTGTTGGTCGTATGTTGGTTTATATTGTTAAACGAAGTGTTTTGAATCAGTCCGTTGTTAATTCTTATACAATTATCTTATACAATTCTTATAAAATTGTTTTTACTAACATTTAGTAATATTTTTTTGTTATAATGGCTAATCCAGATGATCCAAGTTTTGACAAATGAGCGCATTTTTTGGTATATTATGTGTAATATTTTTTTTCAATTATTTGTTTTGTATTTTATACCAGTTTCACCATACAAGTCCAGTTTTATTTATTCTAAATAAATAAGGTTTATAAGTACAATATATTTGTTTCATTTCCCTTGTAGGCTATCATATAAATAAGTTTGTTGTTAAATTTCACATTATTACATTTCAAAATCTTATACTGAACTTATTTATTTTATGTACTAATTTATTACAGGAACTTCAGTTACAATTTACTCATTATAAAATAACCTGTATAAATGTAATGTAATCTGTCAAATAGTGTTGCTATGTACATTATCTGCAATGCAGTTTATTCAAAATTTCAAATATTTTCGTGTGTATAAAATTTTCAAAAATATGTAACATTACATGTTTATTATTTTTTTCTTATTAAGGTAATACCAAGGTATATGAAACAAAAATTAGCATTGGGAAATTTAAAAAAAAAATATTTTTTTATGTCTTAGCGTTTGACAGTAATTTAGATTAGCGCTTTAAGGGTTAATAATTAGTTATGACTAAATATTAATAATTTGTACTAATATTATGAGTATAGTTTATAACAGAAATATATTTTATCTTATTCAAGAGCTCGATAACTTAGGTAAATTCTGTAAAGAAATCTGATTAGAACTAATCTGAGAAGAAATTTGAACTAAAGGATTGATTTATATATAATCTAAAAAACAAACAAATCCGTGACAAGAACTTTTTAAATCTCAAATCCCTTGTATCTCTTATTGATCTTTTATACATCTCTAACATATATATACTTTATATATATATAGTATAAATATATATATATATATATATATATATAAGTAGATAGTAAATATGGGGTTCCTGGCGCACTTTCGGAAGCCAACCGAAAAGCAATGTAAAATACTGTTCAATGTACCATAAAGGAAGCTGAGAAATAACACAGCAAATCTCAATGAAAAATTAACCGAATCTACAGTCGTTCGTCCTCCAAAAGCGATCGGTACATTAACTATCTACTCTGTGGAATGAAAAATTAACCGAATCTGAGCTTCTACTTTCTTAAGCTGTGCTTTGTAAAATGTTGTCAAATCTGCTACGAAATAAAGGATTTATCTTAATAAAATTTAATCAATTTTAAAACATTTTTACTAAAAAAACATACTGTACTTTAATACGATAATCGCTTCGCATGTCGTCATATCCGTAGTGATATCACGCCGTGAGAGGCGCAATCGTTGGTTTACAAGCACCATTTAGTTAAATAAATTTTTCTATCTAAATGGAGCGCGAAAAAAATATCATGTCCGTTCTGCAAAAAAGAAATTTTAAGAAAAAACTATGATCGCCATTATAATTCTAAAAGTCACGAAAAAAACAAGCAAATTTACGATAATGAACTAAATTATTTAAGAACAATGGGCTAGAGAAAATAAAATTGCCGATCACGAAAAACATGTTTAATATTGAGAAAATTACGTGAATTAAAAGAGAAATTTCAAAGTTGAAAAGAAAAAATCTCGACCTATTTAATGATGAAAAACTTCATTCAATAGCTGAAAAGTTGGCTATCGGTTACTAACGATTAAAACCAAGTCTGAAATGATCGAAGAAAATTGATAAACACAAATCCGAAAAATATCATTGATGTAGAAGTTTTTATTCCTCAATACACGGTCTTTTCAAGCAATACATTTTAACAAACTTGAACGACAATTCCATGTCAATTTACAAATATCTTTCAATTATGCGGTCAGAAATTAAAAGTTTAATCGAGAAGAAATTTCAAGAAAATGTTAAAAATATGAAGGGCTATCTCTCTTTGGAATGTGAATACGAACGAACTTTAGTGAATGGTGAACCGCAAACATGTCTAATGTATTTTTACTATCAAAGCAGACGAAATCTTTGACGTAAACGACTTTATTACTAAGCAATTTAATAAATTAACACATCGAGAACAAACGAAATAATCCAAATAAAGGTTCCGGATGGACATTTAAAAGTTGTAAACAACTAGTTTTGAGCCTTAACAAACACGAAATGATGAATGCAGGATCATACATCGATTTACCAAAGAATATCAAAGATAAAAAAAGCTTGTTATAAATATAAAAAATAGAGATGATTTTTGCTTTATTTACTCAATAAGATGTGCTATTGAAAAACCAGAAAGAGACTGTGAACGTGTAAAGCAATACGAAAAATTTGTGAATGACGAAATATTTTCAGGTTTTGAGTATCCAATGTCTCTGAAAGATATACAAATATTTGAAAAACGAAGCTACAATTCCAAGTATAAGTATCCAACAATGTCTATCAATGTCTACAGTTTTGATGAAAATATTAAACATTGTTCCGTTACAAATTTCTGAAAAAATATGACGCTGAAACAAACATTGATTTATTGTATGTTAAACAAGATGATAAAATCTCATTATGTTTTGATAACCGATTTAAATAAGCTTGTTTCTTCGCAGTTGTCTAAACATAAAGAAAGAAAATTTTTGTGTAGAAAGATGTTTTTAAGCCATTTTTACAAATCTGGAGATTTAACAGATCACTTAGAAATTTGTAAAAATCATGAAGTTTGTAAGCCAATTAATGCCATTTCCAGGTCAAAACAACTAAATTTACTAATTATCAAAAGAAATTTAACCATCCGTTACGTAATTTATATGGACTTTGAGAGCATATTAGAAAAAATTCCGACATGCAAGAACAATCCACAAAGATCGACTACAACCAAGATTCAGAGGCACCATTCCTTATGGTTTTACTCTATATTTAGTGTCGAATGTGACCAATCGCATGTACAAAACCGATATGTTATCGTGCCAAAAATGAAGAAGATTTGAAAAACGTCCCGACAAAAAATTGTTTGAAAGAACTCAATAAATTATCGAAATACATAGCGAAAAAATATAATTCTAAGAACATGAAACCTATGAAATTGACAGAAGAAGAAGAAATTTCGTATCAAAATTCAAACGTTTGTCATATCTGTGAATGGTCTGCTTATGATGTTGGGTCAATTCAGTATGGTTTTACTCCTGATAGTTGGAAAGATAAGAGTTATAATAAAGTGAGAGATCATTGTTATTTAACCCGGCAAGTTTTCGAGGCGCAGCTCATGCATGTTGCAATCTAAATTTGAAATTATCCTCAGAATATTCCCGTTTTCTGCCACAATATGTCAAATTACGATACTCATTTGTACATAAAAGAATTGGCTAAACAATATGGAAATGTTGATTTGATTGCAAACACCGATGAAAAATATATAAATTATTCTGTAAATTCTGGATATGGCTATGAATTCGAAGGTGATAAGCCAAGAAAAATTCATCAAGTTTTCGTTTGTAGACACGTTCAGATTCATGGCCTCGTCTATAGAAAAGTTAGCTAAAAATCTAAAGAGAGAAGACTTCAAACATACAAATCATTTTATACAAGATGGACTGAATGAGATAATAGAAAGACAGCCAAATGACGACGACGAGATTTTTAAAATTCTATCTGGAAAAGGAATATTTCCCTATGAATTTATCGACAGTATTGAAAAAACTTGATTACACAGAAGAATTGAGAGAATTCAAGATTTCTATTCACTTTTGACAGATGAGAGCATATCTGAGAAAGATTTTCAACACTACTTAAATGTTTGGAACAAATTAAAAGAGAAAAATCTTGGAAATTACTCTGATTTGTACAATATCCAAGATGTTTTATTGCTTGCTGATATATTCGAAAATTTCAGAAACATTTGCCTTAATTGTTATAAACTCTATCCGGCACACTATCTAACAGCTCCCAGTCTCGCATGGGACGCAATGTTAAAATTAACGAAAATTGAGCTTCAGCTAATTAACGGATTATAATATGTATTTGATGATTGAAAAAGGCATTCACGGGGGCATTTCTCAGTGTATTAAACGATATGTGAAAGCAAATAACAAATATTTGAAAGATTTCGATAAGACAAAGCCCGAAAACTATTTGTTATACGTTGATGCTAATAACCTTTATGGGTATGGCCCTAATGCAAAAACTGCCGTTTAGTGATATCAAGTGGATGGATCCAAAAACTTACACAACTGAAGAATGGAAAGAAACAATTTTGGAACTCACTGGCGACGAAGATTATGGCTATATTCTCGAAGTTGATCTTGGATATCCAACGAATTTACAAACACGAACATCACAAGGATTTACCTCTTGCTCCAGAACATTTTTAAAAACAAACTTTGCACAACTCTACTGGATAAAACTGAAATACGTTGTTCATTCGAGAAATTTAAGTTTCTATTTGGAACAAGGTATGATTTTGAAACATGTGAATAGAGTTATTGCATTCGATCAGAAGCCCTTTTATGAAAGAATACATTGATTTTAACACAAACATGAGAACCAAAGCTACAAGCGACTTTGAAAAGGACTTTTATAAGCTGATGAACAACTCAGTTTTTGGAAAATCTATGGAAAATGTGAGAAACAGATGTGATATTAAGCTTGGAAATGAAGAATTTTCAATGAAACAAGCTAAGAAAAACAAATTTCAAATGCTTTAAACATCTTTGACGACAACTGTATAGCGAGTCACATGTACAAACAAAAGGTTTAAATTTTAACAAACCGATTTACATAGGATTTTCAGTTCTCGACCTCTCAAAATTGCTAATGTACGAGTTTTATTACAACAAATTAAAAGAAGTTTGATCCAGATTTGAATCTGTGTTACATGGATACAGACAGTTATTTTCTAGAATTGAAACGAGATCCTTTTAAAATTATTAAAGAAAATATAGATGACTTTGATACAAGTGATTATCCAAAAGATCATGAATGTTTCACTACTAAAAATAAGAAGGTAATAGGGAAATTCAAAGATGAGTTAAATAGCGAAGTTTTAGAAGAATTTTGTGGTTTAAGGTCTAAGATGTACTCGTACAAATATCTAGATAAAAACCCAGTTAGGTGTAAAGGAATTAAGAGAAGCGTTGTAAATAAAACAATAAATATCGAAAAACTTGAAGAGATGTTTGTTCGAAGATAAAGAAGAATTTAGGGAGATGACAGTCATCAAAAGTTATAAACATGAGTTGTACACTGTTACCATAAACAAGCTGGCACTGAACGCTAAAGATGATAAGAGAATTGTCCTAGAAAATAAGATCGATACAGTACCGTATGGCTATAAAACAGATATATTAGACGAATTAAATAAACTTGGAAACTTTGATATGTAAATGGAAGATGATTTAATTTCACTGTCACAAGTGTAAAAAGAAAACGAAAAATATAGATTCTAAAATTGTTCAAAACTCAAAACGGATTGTAATAGAATTGCAGCAAAATGTTCAAAATGTAAGACAAATAAGAGTAAATTTATAAAGAATCCTTATGAAAAACAAGTAAAGAAAGAATCTAAGAATAAGGAAGAAATCGAGATTGAAGCTAGAGAAATTCATGCACCGGTACGAAAGAAGTTTAAAAAGAGAAAAATTATAACATTAGGAATTGATGATTTATGGGCAGCAGATTTAGTTATAATGTCCTAACTATTCAGATCAAAATGATGGATTTAAGTATATGTTTAAATGTTATTGATACTTTCTCAAAATATGCTTGGTCAAGAGCTATCAAAAGAAAAAACGGCAAGGAATATTTCAAAAGCTTTTCGAAGATATAGTAAAAAGATGCCATAAGGATCAATCACAAACCTCCTAACCTACTTCATACAGAATAAGGGTTTAGAGTTTAAAAATAAAGAATTTAACGATGTTTTGAGGAAATACAACATTAAGATTTATCATACTGAAAACGAAGAGAAATCAAGTATTGTAGAGAGATATAACAGAACTCAAAAATGAGAGAATGAAAGTAATTTTTGAGATTAATAAAAACTTTTAAATGGATCGATATTCTTCAAAAAATCGTAAACAATTATAACGATACAGTTCACAGCACAATCAAAATGAAACCGAAAGACGTAGATAAGGAATGCAGAAAAGGAGTTATTAGAGACCGTTTTCAAGTATGTTCCACCTGAAATTTCACACGAAAACTAAATTTAAAGTCAATGATCATGTGAGAATTGTTAGTATAAAAACAAACATTTTCGAACAAATATAAGAACAAACTGGTCAAGAGAAATCTTTGTGATTTATCAAATTAATAACACAGATCCTGTAACTTATAGTATAAAAAGATTTAAATAATGAAAGAAATAACCGGAAAGTTTTATGAATATGAATTGAGAAAGTCAAAGGATTTTTTCTATATAAATGGAGGCCCAAAAGAAATGTTTCAATGTGCAAAGAATTAAAAGGTTTTGAAGAATTTTATAAAGATAAGAATAGAAAAGATGGAATTAATTATAATTGTAAAGATTGTTATAGGAAGTATCATAAAGAGCTGTATGATAAAATAGAAAAATTAACTTTGGAAGAGAAAAGAATGTCTTAAATGTAAAGAAACTAAAAAAATTTCAGAGTTTAATAGTGATCACTATAGTAGAGATAAGAAAGACTCATATTGTAAAGATTGTGTAAAGAAGAATCACCATAGATTATATTATGAAGATACTCAATGTGAATGTGGAAGAACTATAAAATGGTTAAATAATTATCAAAAACATTTACAAACCAAATATCATAAGTTAAGAGTTTAACATTTTCATTGTGTAATAATTTTTTCTATTTAAAATGGAGTCTCAAAAGAAATGTACAAAGTGTCAAGAAGGAGAATAGAAAAGACTGTTATTGTAAGGAATTATATCGATAAAATGAACAAATTAACTTTAGAAGAGAAAAAGTGTTTACTTTTGGTAAAGAAATTAAAAATATTTCTGAATTTAATAACTGGCCAGTATAGTAAAGATAGAAAAGATGGCATTTTTGCAAAGATTGTGCTAAAAAAATTTCAGCGAAAGTTATAAAAAACGAAATGCCTTGTGAATATGAAAAAAGAATTCTACAATGGTTACCTAGTTATGCTAAACATTTACAAACAAAATATAATAAATCGAGAGTTTTTAGTAAAATTTTAGAAACATTTTCATAGTGTAATTTAGATATTCTATAAATCAGTCGAGATTCTGCCATATTTGTAGTAAAATGATTTCCCGTTGTATAAAATATTCAAGAGATTCTTTCATTTTGGTTATACACAGATTGATAGAATTTGGTTCGTCATCAATCGGAACAAAATCTCTAATTCAGGATAATTTATTTTTTTAGAATGTTTTAATCGGTTTGGTATTTCTCGTTTCTGAGCTCTGATAACATAATAATCCATTCCCACATGTGATTCTTCTTAATTAACACAAAAAACATGGTGTTTTTTCTTATCAAAAATCTTTACCATACCATATCTCTCTTCATTAATTCCATTCGCGAATTCTTGATTTCTATT